>NC_142088.1:3089508-3240901 GCF_054644295.1 Miniopterus natalensis | reverse complement strand
TCCTCTGCGCGTCCTTTCCCGTAAGTGCTGTGCTGGCTGGTGGGGGGCTGGTGCGGGGTTAGTGCCTCTGGGCAGGGCATTGTTCCGTTTCCCTAAGAAGATCTGAAGCTAAAGGAAGGCAAAATTGGAAATTTCTCAACGAGCTGTGGGGACAAGCAAATGCTAGTTCCCAGATGTCTTTAGCAGTCATTGGGACTTAGTTAGAAATGGAGAAATCGCTGCTAGGTTTTTTTTGAATGATTTAAAATACAATTACAACTTTTCCCCCCTTCACACCCCCCCCCCCCCCCCGATTGACAGTTGCAAATTTCCTCAAAGGGGCTTCACTAGAAAATTCCCATCTTAAGGCTGCAGGTGACTATTTCATACCTAAGCCAGTTCTAGGTCCCGGAACCTACTGGGAACACAAGGAAATGGGTCTCCCTGAACCAAGACGGCGCTGAAACATAAATTCACACCAAGGAAGACCGCGTTCACATGTCTGCGCCTTTGGTGAGAGGAGACCGGTGTGTCTGCCTCGCCGTCCAGGCCGTGGTTCCTTCCACTGTCGCGGCTTCAGAAGCACACTCACCGCCTGTATTATTTAGGAGCGAGAAACACTGAGGAGCTGGATGAATAATTAAAGGTTTTATTTCTGTTTAATTTTGAGTCCATTATGGGCAACGCTGACTCTCAGTGTGAGGACTCTGAAGCGGAGAGTGAGGGCACTGTTATTTCTAGATGCCGTTATCTGGGTGCCGATGCGAAGGCACCCAGCACCAGGGAAGCTGGGGCTCCTCGGTGTCCTGAGAGTGGAAAGAGCTTCCTTTTAAAGCTGTGACTTTGGATTTTTAATTCTTTAAAATCTGAGACAGCTATCATCCCTTATGAAATGTTCGTCTTGCCTAAGAATTGCTGTTGTTCAGGACATCTGTGAAGACAGTAGGGTTCCGGGGACCACAGGGACCCCCTGCCTTTCCCCTGATTCTAGGGGAGCCTAGGGCAAGAGACATTGGGGTCAGTGACTTCAGGGGACTCCCTTGGCTCTCACCGTTCTCTCGGCATTTTCCCATGTGTGCAAACTTCAAAACCGTGCCTGATGAAGACGCGGCCGCTAGAAAAGCAGAAGGCCCGCGGCACCACGCGTCTCGGCCCTCCCGCAGGGAGCGAGGCGCGGAGGCCAGGTACACTCAGCCCTCGCGGGCCCTGGGCTCCCGCCTGCCAACAGGGGATTGCGGCGCTCTCTCTGGATGGCGTCATTTATATCTGAAGCTCCGCAAGCGTCATATTCACCATTAGAATGAATAATTGAAGGGAGAGAAGCGTGGAGACGGCTGGGGTTTGGATGGGCCCTTGGAGCAGTCTCACCAGAGCGTGCCTCTCTTTCAGCGTCCCAGGGGGAGGCTTTCTTATTTATTCGTTCTCATTTTTTCATTTCTACCGTGTAGAGACTTAGGACTGTACATCCTGCTGGGAAATGGCACGCTAGGACTGGCGTGGCTGTGACACTTGGCAGCCTCAATGCCGTTTTTAAAACATGCCCCATGCCATTCTTGTGTCACGGCAATAGCAGAGCAGGTTGATTTGTTTTTGTGTCTGCTTTGGGCTAAGAGGATGGAAGAGTATTGTGTTGTGAATGGGTGACTTCTGGATTATTTAAAATTATTCATGAAAATCAGTAATAAAAATAACATTGGGTCCATTTCTCCCCCAACCGACAGAATGAGGTTTCTAACCCTTTGTTTATATTTTGATAGTGTATTAATACAGCGAAAATGACAATCTATCCCTTCACCAAGAGGTGTTTGCATTAAAGTAGCACAAAGCAGCTTAAATTTGTGCTCTCGGGCCAGCCAGCTTGGGTTTGAATCCCAGCCTCCTCTACTTATCAAAGCTGTGTGACTCAGGGAACGTTCCTTGACCTCTCTGTGCTCTGGATTCCTCATTTGCTTAAGTGGGAAAATAATAATTCGTAGACCCTGTGGGAGGATTGGGAGTTCATATACAAGCGTGCGGCACAGTGCCTGGCACATAGTAGGCCTCACATAGGAACATTTATTCCTGGTGTTAGGACCATGCCTGGCCTGATGATGACGTGTGTTTCACACGCTGGTAGGACAAACTGCCTTGTTCGTGGATTCTAGTTGTGACCACAGAAGAGCCCTAAGCCACGATGGACGTAAGACTGCCTATGAAGCACCCGTCAGTGACATGCTTGTGCTTTTAAAAGGTTCAACTACAAGTTCTGAAAAAAAATCTGATTGCAGCCTGAGGCGAGGGAGGCATTGGTGTTGTTTGCAGCCTCCTGGTTTAGCCTAGTGGTTCTCTCATTGGGGTCCCCTGACCAGCAGCCCCCGGAGCTTGTTAGAGACGCAGAGTCCGGGGCCCACCCCAGGGCTGCCGGTACCTCCGGGGGCCAGTGATCTGAGTTTGAACGAGGCCTCGGGTGCTCAGCGTGTGGAGCAGGCCCGGGTTTCTCGGGGTGGTCAGAGTCTCCACGCTCCAGCGTGAGGCTTTGTGATGGTGCCTCAGAGCCCATCGTGGCCTCAGCGTCCCTGAGGCGACCCCTGCGGTTGGTATTAGTGTTCCGCTCATGTCATCAGACCCGTCTGCGGCCTTCGCGTGAGGACCGTAAATAAAGATGATTGAGAAACTGATGAAAATGCGAAAGCCGAGATTTTACGTAGTTAAACAGATACTGAAATCTGGCCAGACATGCGCATGGCTCAGAAGCTCCTAACACACGCCCCTCATGCGCCGCTCCCCTGAGACCACCCCAGGGACGCCCCCCGAAGCCGGAGGACAGACGAGCCCGAGGTGGACGGGCCGCCGCGAAAGGCCGCACGCGGGCACCGACACCGTAATGCGTGGACGGCGAGGTCTGAGTGAGTGTTGAAAACGTAGAAATAAAAATAATATGGAGATAAAACGATTCTCAAAGGTGAAAATAGAGAATCTGAAAAGAGCGGTTTAATGACAGCGGCCGTTGGGTGGGAAGCGCTCAGGGCGTGCGCCGGAGGCGGGGGCCCAAAGGCGGCTTTGAGCAAACCCACGCCGCCGGCTGGCCGTGTCCCCCGCGGCCTCTGCTCGGGGGCAGCTGCCCTCCCTCCTCTGGGGTAAGTCAGACCGTCCCGGGACCACCAAGGTGCTGGGATGGAAACCAGCTTCCCGCCCAGGGAGGGTTTCCAAGACTGATGGGAGAGAAAAAGACGGAGGCCCTCGTCGCACCCAGCACCTTCGCGCTGACTGCCCTGCCCTCCATCCAGTTTGTCCCGTTAGAGCCACAGCCTCACGGCTCCCGCCCGCCGCCAAGTCCCGCTGCTCCGGCTGCTGCTTTATATCATATCCGCCCGCTTTGGTCTCTTCCTCTCTACTAGTCCCCCGGCCCCAGGCCTTAAACAGGATCCCACCTCTTTAGGTGGAACAAGCCCTCTGTCGTTGCCGTCGGGCCTCTCCTCCCGTCTCCTCCCTTCGCTCCCGTGGAGGGAGAGGTTTCACCTCCGCGCACCTCCCCTCGCATGCTGGGCTCACCGGTTATCTTCGCCTCGCCCGGCCTCTGGACACGTTTCCTGTTGTTCAATATACTTTCAGATGACACATGCAATACACTTAACTTCGGTAAATATACAAAGTGAGAGAATAACACAGAGGTCACCCCTAGCTCCACCCCGCACGTTCGGCAGCGCTTGGCGCTGGGGCGTGTTTACTTCCGGGCCCCGCACACACCTTGTGCACAGCACATCGGGGTCCCCTGTAGCCACAGCTGCCACCCCGAGGGCACGTGCCAGCCGATGAGCCCCCTGCCTAAGGAAGCGGGAGGGTGCCGGTCTCACTGGAGGTCGCAGGGCTGGTGGCCGAACCCGAGCTCGCTGTCTAAAGCCAGAGCTCCCAGCCAGGGGGCTTTCTCCCTCCTGCCCTCCCCCCTTCACAACGAATCAGAGCGGTCTTTCCATGCCGTTAAAGTGCACCCCGTTCCTGGCACCACCCTCCTGCTTCTTTTGGGTGGAATGTTCTCCTATGGATAGAAATTTAGGTTATTTCCAGTCGTCCCCGCTATAAATAACAGCAGGGAGCCTCTTCTGAGTGCATTTGCTGTGTTTCTACTGATTTCTTTTATCTAGAGTCCCCAAGCCAATGCACGGGGTCAACAACGACAACATTTAAATGTCTCGCTATGTTATCGCCACATTGCTTCCCAGGCAGTGAAGTGATTTTGCCGCCACTTAGTCAGAGGAGAGTCCCCGCTTCGTCACCTTCCCGACAGCCAGACTGTCACCTGAAGCCTCTCCTCCGGGCATTTCGCTGTTGGACTCTTATTGTTTCATTATGGGGGGGGGGGGGACTGAGCGCGCTTTCGTGTTTATTAGCCGTTTGTGTTTCCTCCTCGGGTAGATTCGGATTTTGGCCCTTGGTGCGTTTTTCTGCTGGGTTTTGGACGGTTCTACCTGGGGGGGGTGCCTTTATCACTTTTCTCTAGCATGGGTGCCTGGGCGCCACTTTCACCTCCTCCCCCCTCCTGGCTGCCACCCTACTTTCCTGGTTCACTCCCCCTTCCTGGAGGTTCGCGGGAGTCTGCTGAGGACCCCCTCCTCTCTCCAGACCCCGCCCCGGGCCCCTCTGACCTTCCCCCTCGGTCCCGGGCCCCTTCTTCGAGGGCCCCAGCTTCCTTCGCAGCCATCACTCCTGAGTGTGTTTGGCTGGCTGGTGGCGGTAGACCTGGAAGACCTGCTGCGCGAGGCGTCGTAAACCAGTCCACGGGAACACCCACTGGCCTCCGAGAGCCAGAAGCCGGCGCCCAGTGAAGGCGCCTAAGACGCCAGGTCGGGCAGCTTGCTGCTCCCCTTGCCCCCCCCCCCCCCCCCCGCTGGACTGAATGTGATGGGAAAGCAAACTGCACTCCCCCTGCGAGGCAAATGAAGCCACCTCCTGCCCGGTGGCGCCCCACTTAGAAGCAGTCTGCGTGTGGGGATGGGAGCGGAGACCCTGCAGAATTGATCTGCGGTTTCACAATAATGTATGTAAAGCACCAATTAATCCTCCGAGCCGCCCTCCGGAATGCCTGGGGGCTGGAGTAAAAGGAGGCTCCTGGTTTTAACCAGCCGGGGAGAGGCTCCCAGTGTCCCTGGGGTGGGGGAGTCGGAGGCTGGCCCGGCCCGGCAGGCAATCTGGACGCAGGCATCGAGCCACGTGGCTGAGGCCTTGGGAACGGCGTGGCCGAGCGTGGCCCGCAGGCCTTTCCACCCCGGGCATGTGGAATTAGCCTGCCAACTGAAGGAGGCTTTGGAAGGTGGGGGGGTATTTATTCCATTAAATGGTTTGCTCAGTAAGTGTTGGAACAGAGCTGCTGCGCGCTCCCCCAGGCCTCGGGAAGGCGGTGCCGAACCAGACCGACCTGGTCCCTGACCTCAGCAAGCTGGCAGCCACAGGGCTCACGACACGAATCGGGATGGCCACGGCCGGGCGGAGAGGGGGTGGCCGGGCCCCTGGGCCAGCCTGGGCGTCACAGGGCGCCTTGCTGAAGAAACGACTCTCGAGAGAGGATGAACAGGAGATAAGCAGAAGGGGGGGCTGGGAAGAGGGCTCCAGCCCGAGGGTGGGGCTGCAGATGGGAAAGGGGGGCCCACGTGAGGCGCAGGCCCATGGGAGGGGAGCAAGCGGCTGGGGAGGGAGGCAGCTGTGGGGCCTGGAGAGGCTGGAGGGGGGAAGGAGGTGGAGGTGGCAGAGGGGGTGTCTGGGGTCTCCGGGGAGCGTGGTGCCAGGAGAGACTGGGGGAGACGGGGCACAGGAAGGATGATGCCTTCATCCCAGAGACGTGTTTACTGTGTCTGCCAACGGCACAGGGATATCGTGGGGTTTGTCTGCCGCCTGGGACATGGTCTCTGGGAGATGGGGGGACAGAGGGATCCTGCTGCGTGGGAGGGGAGGGTCTGAGCGTGAGAAGAGCCTGAAGGCAGCCGGGTGGTGTCTCCATGGCAGCCGAGGAGGCTCCTGCGATGCCCAAGCGAACGGAAGGCTCCCGATCCTGGGAGGGTACAGCCAGGCCCCTGGGGCCCACGGCTGCTCCGAGTCTCAGGGGGCCCTCCCACCCCCCTCTGCCAAGGTCCTTCTCCCCTTTCAAGGGCCAGGATTCCTCTCCCCAACCCGACAGCCCCATCCTCCGGCTGAGAGGAGCCCCTTGGGGCTGGGAGCGGGGCCTGGGCGCTCGCAAAGGGCAGGGCAGGGCAGGGAGGGCGGAGGGCCCGTGCGATGAAGCTCTCAGCGCACCCCTTTCCTGCCCGTGACCCCAACCCCGCGCCTCCGCCCCGCTCTCCACAGGAGAACAGATGTCGTTCGAGGGCGCCCGGCTCAGCATGAGGAGCAGGAGGAACGGCACGCTGGACAGCACGCGGACCCTGTACTCCAGCATGTCCCGGAGCACAGACGTGTCCTACAGCGAAAGCGTGAGTCGGGCGCCCGGCCCGCCACCCTCGCGTCGGAAAGCGTCGCCTCGGCCATCAGGGCCCTTTGGGGACCGATGCCCCTTCTTTAGAAAGATGATATCCGAACACCTAGGATATTGTCCCGTGGGTTGATTCTGTCGAGTGGAGATGCATTTTCTTTTTTTCTGGGTCGTTTCTCAAGGATCCTCGTTCAAGGTAGTTACTGCAGCCTCAGTAAGTTGCTAAATGATGCCGGAGGGGCTGCGTTTCTTTCCTCACCTTCACGGGGTGTTTGTGTATCTTCTTTTATCCAACGCCGCTCAAGCCTTGGCCGCTTTCCCACGCGGTTGTCTGTCATTCTTAGCGGTTTACGGCTCTTCAGATGTTCCGTTTACCGATCCTATGATTAACAGCTGTTGCAAACGTCTCCTCCCACTTTGAGGAGCGTAGGTATTTTCTAAGTATTTTTCATCTGTTTCCAAAGTTTGCTTCTGCCAATTGGAGGGAAGCCCGTGCACAGCTCATAAAGTCTTTTGGTTGCTCGTCAGAGCCAGGCCCCGGGGACGCCGTACAGCCCTCCCCTGGGGGAGCGGACGCAGCTATGGACCGAGGTTTTGGAATATGTCTCCTCCCAAGAAGCAAGCGGGAGAGGGATGGAGTCTGCAGTTCTGCATTCTTTGTGCTAAACTATCAACAAATGCTTAGATTCCCGCCCCCTCCCCGTAGCCTTAGAGTTGGAAAAATAGAATTTGTCTGTGTATAACGACATTTCTTACAAGATAACCCCAAGTAATTTTTAGAAAAATTCACATTTAGTTACAGAAATTTAAACAAATGCCTTTTTAAAAACGTTGTGCACTCTAGAAGCCTGACCCGGTGAGGATGCCATGACTAGGTAGCAAATTCTTAGAGCCTCGAGGGAAGCGCAGGCCCCGTTTAGTGATCGTCAGTCGCAGCCGGGGGAGAGTGAATCAGTAACGTGCTGTCCGATGTTCTTTCTCCAAAGGACTTGGTGAACTTTATTCAAGAAAATTTTAAGAAACGGGAGTGTGTCTTCTTTACCAAAGACTCTAAGGCCACGTAAGCAACCGTTTTCCCTCCGCATCTGCTTCCATGTTCGAAAGTCAATTATTAACCACCGTTTCGACAGACACACAAACGCTCGCGAGTTCGTTATTAAAGTTCTTCTCATCTTCCAGTTCTCAGAAGTGGTGCGCGAGCAGGAGGAGTTTGGCAAGGGGCTTGAAGCCGGTCCCTGGGGCGAAATCATTTGGCTTTATATTTTTAGCTTTGGTAAAGGCTCCAAGAGAGGCCGTCGCCCCCTTCAGCTCTGCCACGAGCCAGGGGGCCCACCCGAGCGGCCGTGGCGATGCATGTTGCCGCTCTCGAGCGGTCCGCCGGCGACCGTGCCCATGCATGCTCGCCGTCCCGCTGGCTCCCCGCCGCCCGCAGGCTTTGGGCCTTTCCCTGCAGGGGCCGAGCATGCCTGTGGACGGTGCGATGTAGATCAGGCGGCTGAAGGTCTTGGCACGCGTGGCTTCGGGGTGAAGTTCTTGGCGCCACCTGCCAGGGCGATGACCAGGTTG
This sequence comes from Miniopterus natalensis, assembly GCF_054644295.1. Classification (NCBI taxonomy): domain Eukaryota; kingdom Metazoa; phylum Chordata; class Mammalia; order Chiroptera; family Miniopteridae; genus Miniopterus; species Miniopterus natalensis. The sequence continues at coordinate 3,232,917 of NC_142088.1, read as the reverse complement.
GGCGTTTTCGGGGGCCAGTGCTGGGCTGGCAGCTCACAGAGGGTTTCGGCGTCGGGGTCGCAGGACAGTCGGATGCAGTGTGGGAAGAGGGAACGCGGCAGGGTGGGCAGGTGCTCTCCTGGCCACCAGGGGTGAGCGCGCTTACCTGCTCCTACGGGACCCAGCCAAGGAGGGTCCCCACGGGGGAGTGGAAGGGGAGCAGTAGGCGGGGGGGGGGGGCATGTGGGTGCCACCAAAGGGTCCTCCGAGCCAGCTGGATAACTTGGGGCTTTATTCTGAAGGCAGCGGGGCACCTGGGAGGTGTTTTTCGCAGCGCAGACACAGGATGTTTTAGGGTTCCCGTGTGTTTTAGGGCCTCCTGCAGGGGTGGAAGTGACTACAGACCGGGGAACGGGGCTGAGGGAGGGGAGCTGTGGGAGAGTCACAGTCGATGACCTGCCATTGCTTTCCCGCCTCTTGGGACAGATCTCTGTTCTCCTTGGCCCCCTGGAATTCGTAGCACCCTTCTGAGTCTCCTCTGAAGGCCGGTGGGGGAGGGAAAGGGAGACTCGGGTGGGAGGGGCAGGCAGAGGGAGCCCGGAGGAGGGCGAGCGGTGCCTCCGGGGCCTGGCTTTGCCATGTGAGAGTTTTCCCTGGGGTTGTTCATCTATCAGGAGACCAGGGTCCTCAGGAGACAACGCAGCCTGGACAGGGGAGCCGAGTGGTCATGGATGTGTTTTTAGGTTTTGTTTGTTTGTTTTAGTGCCTTTTTGCTTCTTTTGCATTGCCACTGCCTTTGCCACGCCTCGATTTGCATGTCTGGCACCCCCTAACCAGCAGGCATCGGCCGCCCCACGCGCCAGGTCCAGCCGACGCCTGGCTCGCTTCCAGCCCCCTTGGCAAGCCCCGCGGAGGGGGTGGTGCTGGGACATGCCCGCTGGCAACCAGCTGTGGTCCTCAGCCACTCCCGAGAGGGCACCAGCAACCTGAGGGCAGGAGTCCCGCCCAGTGCCAGCCGATGTGCGGATGCCCGGAGCTCAGCCCAGGCCGACTCCGAGTGGGCTTTCGATCCCTGTGCCACCCCCCGCCCGTCTTGCCACTCTCTGCCATTTCCTGCCCTGCACACGGACCATTTAGCAGACGGTTCAGTTCAGTTCTACTGCACTTTTCGTGGGAAGAGCTAGTGCTCATTCATTGCACAGCTGACCCTCTCCAGCCCAAATTATTGAAAGTCCCCCAAGCAGCTGGTTGATGCCCGGTACGGGGGAAACCATGGTCCTGTAAATTCGGGAACGCGCTGGGCACCTGCTGGGCAAGCAGGCAGGGTTGGCAGCGTGTCCCTGAGACTCACCCAGGGCTCCTGCGTGCTGTGAACCACGAGGGAAGCTGAATATATAGTCTCCAGATCCGTCGGACCTGTTCCCATAATAACCCCACGGCTACTTCGGCAGCGGCTAGACTCCAGGAGGGCAGGTCTGCTCTCCTCAGGCCCCGGCTCTCAGCACAGAGCCAGCTTTTTGGTGGGTGGACAATTAGACAGCAGAGAGAAAACACCAAGATCATTTCCTCCTTTCCCTGCATTGATTTTTAGAGATAGTGGAACGGAGGTTGGGGGGAGGAGAGAGACACATCGATCGGTTGCCTTCGTACAAACCCCAACTGGGGCCCCGGATCAAACCTGCAACCCTTTGGTGCGCAGGACGGTACTCTAACCACTGAGCCACACCAGCCAGGCCCAAGATAGTTTCTAAACAACCACCTGAGGTGCTGGAAAGAGTCTAAATAAAACATGACCGTCAACCCTCCTTTTGTGATCGTTTAAGCTAATAACGTGCGGTGTATTTGAAAAAGCGTGACGGGCTCCTTAAGCAGGTTGATGCATCCTTTTCTCTCCACACGTCTTCCCACCCAGGGAAACCGTGTGCAAGTGCGGCTACGCCCAGAGCCAGCACGTCGAAGGCACCCAGGTCAACCAGCACGAGAAGTGGAACTACAAGAAGCACACCAAGGAGTTCCCCACGGATGCCTTCGGGGATATCCAGTTCGAGACCCTGGGGAAGAAAGGGAAGGTGAGCCGTGGTTTCCTGCTCTTAACCAGTTAATTCCGAGGCTGACACAGCTCAGGTGCCTCCAGTTACCTCCAACTGGCTCATAGGACGGAGGCGGGAGAGATGGGCGGGCGGCCCAGACGCGGTCACAGAAAAAGCTAATCCGAGCAAAAGTGTGAAAGCTGTGACTGGGTTATGCGCAACCGGAAAACTCCGATGGTGGCCGGCTGGTCACCCGGCGGCCTGTCTGCGCACACCTCGGGCGCTCCGGTGACACCCACGCTGACTCACTGCTGCAGGAGGACCGATGACACTTGTGTGAATCATCCTGTTTTGGCACGTGGCTTTCTCGAGCACGCACAAGGCCCCGAATGAGGCCTGCACACACCCACCGCACCCCACACTGCAATCTCACAACGACGTCTCAGCCTCTCCTTGAACCCTCCCGAGTCCCCTGCCTCAGTGACAGAACAGGCAGTGACATTCAGAGGCAGCGGGAAGCCTGGGCCTTGACTCCTCGCGCCCCTAAGCCCCTTCGCCGCAGCCCTGGAAGGTGACCCCGCTCCCCGGGAGGGGCCCGCACAGCTCCCCTCCCTCAGCCCTGCTCCTCAATTGGCAGTCACCTCTACCCCCGGAGGACACCCTAAAACACAACGGGAACCCCGACCTGTGTCCGCACTGCTGGAAACACCTCCCAGGTGCCCCTGCTGCCTTTAGATAAAGCCCCAAGTCCTCCAGCATGGCTTGGGGGGCCCTTTGGTGGCACCCACATGCCCCCAGCCTACGGCTCCCCTAGCACTTCCCCGTGGGGACCCGCCTTAGCTCCCTCCACGGGCCCACCCTGCCGCGTTCCCTCTTCCCACAGTACATCCGCTTGTCCTGCGACACCGACGCCAAAATCCTCTACGAGCTGCTGACCCAGCACTGGCACCTGAAAACGCCCAACCTGGTCATCTCGGTGACCGGAGGCGCCAAGAACTTCGCCCTGAAGCCACGCATGCGCAAGATCTTCAGCCGCCTGATCTACATCGCACAGTCCAAGGGTGCGCGGGGCCCGCGTGGGAGGGCGCCCGGGGCCCATCCCGCCGTGCAAGGTCCTCGGGCACGGAGCGGGTTCTCCTGCGCGGAGTCCGGATGCTCTGGAGCCGGATGACCGACCACGATCTTATAAAATGCGAGAACCTCAAAGGAGCGGGCAGGGAGCTCTGGCAGGCGGGAGTGGGGCGGCTCACAGAGTCGCTTTAAAATCAGCCTCAAGGTGCTTCCTTGTGGGTCATTTAATGCTTCTTTGCATCATCTAAGCTTTTCCTTTCCTTATTTCTACATATAAAGTTGTACCCAGAATATCCTGGCAAACCAACCAGGGACGTTTAATTCGTTTGCTCTTTACATCAAGGATGTGCTTTTGGAAATAACCCCCGTGCCTGGTCGTGAGCACCTGTGAGGGTTTGGCAGAGATCGAGACAAATAACTGCCTTGTTACTTGAAATATCAGCTTCGCATTTTTTCTTTTTAAAAAAATATTTTTATTGATTTTTACGGAGAGAGGAAGGGAGGGGGGAGAGCAAAAAAGAATCACCGACGAGCCGCCCGCCTTCCCCAGCCGCACCCCACGCACCCGCCACGGGGCATCCAGCCCGCAATCCAGGCACGTGTCCCGGCTGGAAATCAAACCAGCGCCCTTTTGGTGGACGGGGAGGACACCTGAGCAACTGAGCCACACCCGCCAGGGCTGCGTTTTTTTCTTTTTAACTTTTTATTATGAAAATTCCTTCAGAAGAGTTACAAGAATAATAAAATGAGCGTTTATAACTCTTCACTTACACTCACCAATTACTAACATTTCCCCACAATTCTCTTTCCATAAATATCTACATATTATGATTTTTTTAATCATCCGAGAGTAAGCTGTAGGCATCATGACAACACCCCTGGCCTGGAGCATCTGCTGAGATGCAGGGAGGGGCTGGGGCTGGGAAGGGGGTCCCCTTGAACTCTGCGTGGGCCACATGGATGCTACGTGGCTTCCCGTGGCCTCATTTGAAAGGGGGGTGTTGCCAGCAGTGAGCACAGGACAGGGGCCTTCCTGAGAGCTGGCTGAGCCTTTGCTTTCTCCCTCGGTGGCAGGCGCTTGGATCCTCACTGGAGGCACCCACTACGGCCTGATGAAGTTCATCGGGGAGGTGGTGAGAGACAACACCATCAGCAGGAACTCGGAGGAGAACATCGTGGCCATCGGCATAGCGGCCTGGGGCATGGTCTCCAACAGGGACACCCTCATCAGGAGCTGCGATGTTGAGGTACGAGCGGGACGGGAGGAGGCCTGTGAGGTCACGAGGGAGAGAGGCCATGGCGTGGGGCTCTGGCCTGAACGTTGGGATGGAGTCAACTCGTGGGAAAGTTGGCCTTGCAGGGAAGGCCTTTGGGACCTCAGGAATGAAAAACAAAGAACTCCTGGGGAGGAGTTGCCAACGGATGTGTTTGGTTCATTAAAACCCGTTCCCGCCAGCTGTGACCGGGTGGCTCAGTGGGTTGGAGCGTTGTCCCGTACTCCAAAAGCTTGCAGGTCTGACACCCAGTCAGGGTACGTACCTAGGTTGCGGGTTCGATCCCTATGTCTCAGGTGCTTACAGGAGGTCACCAATAGATGTTTCTCTCTCTCTCTCTCTGCTCCTCCCTTCTACTCTTTCTAGAAAATCAATGGAAACATCCTCAGGTGACAATTAAAAAACAAAAACATATTCATTTTCTAATCCCTAGACCCTGGCATAGGTCTTGCCATGTGATAGATTGCAAACAAATATGCATGTGTACATATCAATGTCCACCTCAAATATATGTGTGTGTGTATATGTATATACGTGTGAATATATATGTGTGCGCATCTGGATATGCATATATACATGTGTGTGTGTGTGTGTGTGTGTGTGTGTATATATTTAGGTATATATGTGCTATTCTTTCCTGAATGCTATCAGTTTCAATATATTTATTCAAAAGAGCACTCGTGATGGAGCAAGAACTGGATTGGGAATCTGATCCTTGCACTGTCACTGGTCACTTCTGTAAGTGACCCACCCATTTCGAGCCTTCATTTCTTCGTACTGAAATGAAGGCCTGAACTGTAAGATCTCTAAGACGTTCCCAACTTAGGACTCTGGGAGGAGGCATCGGTGTAGTTGAACCCAAAGGGTTAGCCTTCCTAGAAGCCTATAAAAATGTCACCGCGCATCTTGGCCGACACACAGAAGAATCTCAAAGAGCGGCTTCTGTGTGCTTCCCAGGGCTACTTCTCAGCTCAGTACATCATGGACGACTTCAAGAGGGACCCGCTGTACATCCTGGACAACAACCACACCCACCTGCTGCTGGTGGACAACGGCTGCCACGGGCATCCCACGGTGGAGGCGAAGCTCCGCAACCAGCTGGAGAAGTACATCTCCGAGCGCACCATCCAAGGTGAGGGCTCAGGGCGCGGGACGCTGGACAGACGCGACCACAAGCGGCCGCAGCAGCACCGACGCAGTGGCTGCCCGTTAACGAGCGAAGCGCCGCGAACCCGCCCAACCAGGCGTCCTCTTGCCAGAGAAGAGCTGCTGTTTCTCTTCTTTCTTCAGCACGCTAGGAATGCTTGGCCAGGATCCCTGTGACGGTGCCCTTCAGCGTCCCCGAGCGAGGACACTCGCTGCCCTGTGCCCCTCTGCTGTGCCAGGACAGGAAGCCTGCTGCCCCTTCTGCTAGACACCACTTTAGGACAGATAAAACCCACGGTGGCACCTATGAGCTCACGGCGCAATGCAGTGAGCATCGTGGAGAAACCGTAAAACCAACCCGCGAGTTTAACAGCGGAATGCTTTGCTTCTTTGCGCCTTGGCTATTTCTATGTAATAGAGCCACCTAAATAAGGGGAGGGCACAGCAATCGAGTGAAAGCCTTTATTTGCCCCAGAAGGTGACACCCCCTCTTTCCCTGTCACTGAGCTGTGTCCGGGGCTGGAACCGGATTGCTGTAATGTAACCAGGGACTCCACAGGGGGACCTGCCGGGGGTGTTCCCAACCTTACACCTGCATCAGGGGGCACCCAAGGGAGGAAGACCCCCTTGAGAGAACACGTAGTTGTACACATTTTTCACCCACTCGGGAAAGCATGAAGGGCGATGCAACTGAGTGAGTGTACCTGCCATGAGGATAGACTGGAACCTGGCCTACTACATCTTAGCAGGTGTAAATCATTGACGGACTTGAGCACTTTAAATACCAGTAAGCAGTTGCAGCATGGCCTGTGCCATGCTGTTAGTGGTTAGGGACACAATGACACATCTATGCCGATGAAGGGATAAATAGTCCAGTCCATGAGGCCTGTAGCCGTGTCACCCCACCCCAGGGCTCACAGGGCAGGAGCTCCTGTCCCACTCCCCCTTGACGTAGGTGAGTCTTTCCTTAAAAATAAAGAATAGGTGTAGTTTATTTGGTTAAAAATATTTTTATATGTATATCATCATTTTTAAATGTGGGATTATGACCAAACCCCGTAGATGGTCATTAAGAATTTATCAAATAGGTTATTCTACGTTGAGTATTTCTAATGAGCCCCGAAATAAGTTCTGCGTTCATGTTTTCCAGATTCCAACTATGGTGGCAAGGTCCCCATTGTGTGCTTTGTCCAAGGAGGCGGAAGAGAGACGTTGAAAGTGAGTCTTGGTTTGGTTTTCTAGAAGACTGGTTAACAAACTCACTCATCCAATTTGCATTTTCAGGGTTTGGGGGCTCACCTAACCTAACCTGATGGATTATTTTTACTACGGCAAGTAGGTAGCATTTTCCCAACCACACAATGTTTTCCTAACAGGCCTAGGCTGTCTCCTCAGCTAAGATTTAGGAGGATTTGCAGCGACATGAGTAGCCTGAAAACTCAGTGTTGGCTTTGGCCACCCACCTGCCAAAGAGAAGGGTTGGCATGAACTCATGAGACTTAAGGATCGTAATCAGCGTGTATTTTCGTTGCCACCCCGTCTGCGTGGAGACGAGCTGCGAGCAGGCACACACAGAGCCCCTGGAGCCCGCCCACCCACGCGCCAACAGCAAACATTTGGTTTGCTTCTGATTGAAAATAAAACCCCAGAGAGAAAAGCGCAGGGTGACGTGTCGATGTGTCTGGCTCACCACCTTGACCTAGAACAGGGGTGGGGAACGTCCCTTTGGTATACGGCCCGAGAAATCATTTGGTCTGGCCCTGCCAAGGCAACCGCAGGAGGGACTTGAAATTCAGTAAATCGAGGAGCTTTTTGCATAGCTCATTTTTAAGTTGATAATTTTGTATGGCCCATGAATGATGTTATAAATACCCAAATGGCCCTGGGCAGAAAAAAGGTTCCCTGCCCCTGGCTTTGAACCTCGGTCCCGAGCTGGCTTTCTGGTTGTTGAGAACATCTCTCCCTCGATCCCAGGCCATCAACACCTCCATCAAGAGTAAGATCCCCTGCGTGGTGGTGGAGGGCTCGGGGCAGATCGCCGACGTGATCGCGAGCCTGGTGGAGCTGGAGGACACCCTGACCTCGTCCATCGTCAAGGAGAAGCTGGTGCGATTCTTACCCCGCACGGTGTCCCGGCTGCCCGAGGAGGAGACCGAGAGCTGGATCAAGTGGGTGAGTTGTGGGGCAGACTTCTGAGGACCAAGAAAAAGGGGAGCCACGTTCACGGGAAGGGAGAGCACCTTCCCTGCTCCCACCTCCACTAGCAGCTGTGGGTGTTTCACACTTTCTCAGCGACTTTGAAACTGGGCTCTGGCCCAAACCAATTTCTTGGTGGGGCTGGAAGTTAAACGACTCTCCAGGCCTCCGTAAGGGGAAGGAGGAGCACACGGGTTTGCACTCAGGTCTGTCTGTTTGCAAAGCCGGCCGGCCCTCTTTTTTTTATAATTTTTTTTAAATTCTCACCCAAGAATATATGTTGTTATTAATTTGAGAGAGAGAGGAAGGGGGGAGAGAGAGAGAGAGAGAGAGAGAGAGAAACATCGATGTGAGAGAGAAACATGGATCGGTCGCCTCCCCTACGCGCCCCGGCTCCCTTCCTCCTCTAGAGGGAGCACTTCCTCCCCAGGTTCCCCCTCCAAGGCCTGAAACCGTGGAATTCGGGGGCTCTGCCTGTCCCCCAGCTCTTTGATTTTAAAAAATGTTTTACAGTTACAATCACAGAAACCCCACAAAGGATGTTACGGCAAATCCCTTCTCTCTTTATCCAACCATGGAGTCTTCTGGGCTCTTGTTCACGTTGAACCCTCCCCGCCTATGGTTTAAGTCCGTATGACCACACGTGGGTGATTTCTGTGGTAGCCTGTTGCCCTTTCCTCATTTATTCCCTTGTTCAACAGTTGAGCACCATGTGCCAGGCTTGGCCAAACACACACACACGCACTCCCCTGGCTAATGGGTCCCTCAGCTTTTTGATATGTGTGCCCTTGCATAATCTTTATTCTCACTGTGGTCAAGGACTTCTCATCCCAATTTAGAAATTACACTGTGTGGGCACAGGAACGGGGTGGGGGTGGGTCTGGAACTCCCTTGTAGATGATATTTTTCTAAAAGTGGAATAAAAGATTTCTCACTGAAAGAGCAAACTTCATGCTGCTAATGCTCCCAATGTCTAAAACCAGTTGGCCGACAACCCTGTGCTTTAAATGTCACCAGCTCAAAGAAATTCTCGAAAGTTCCCACCTGTTGACAGTTATTAAGATGGAAGAAGCTGGGGACGAAATTGTGAGCAACGCCATTTCCTACGCGTTGTACAAAGGTGAGTGAAAACAGCCGCTCCGGAAGCCTCCGCTCTGCGTAGCTCCCTGTGACTTGCTTTCATTTGTTAAATGGCTTTATTGAAATGCAACCTTGCGCTTAGTCTTGATTATTTTAGATTGGGAGCTAGAGTAACCACTGTCGAGCTGCTGAGTTAAATCTCCTTGGTTATGTATTTTTAAGAGAACAAAAATTTTTATGTCATTAAAATGCTGGTCAGAGCCGACCACAGGACTCTTCGAAGACCTGTCTCTGACAGTGGCTTAACATTGTTTTCTGTGTCTCAGACGCCTCTGAGGGTGTCACAAAGCCACGGGCGCTTGTCCCAGGGTTCCGCATACATGCACACACATGCACGCACATACGTCGCACACGTCGATGATGCTGCATCAATTTCAGGGTTTCCAAAACCCCTGAAGCCTAGGAGTGACGCTCAGGTGAAAACCTCTCACCTGTGACCTTTGCTGCCTTCGAATCTCAGCAGAGTGGATGTTACCTGAAGTAGGTAGAACCTGGGCGGAGCCCAGCTAGAGCTGAGCTGCCTGATTGCAGGGGGAGGTGCGCAGAGCAGGGCAGCCACGTAGGAAGATGCGAGTCACACATTTCCCATTTACTGGAATCATTCTTACTGTGCTTGCCAGGAATCTGGTTGTAAGAATATCTATTAAAATAGGATTATATCTGTAGAGAAACATAGATCAGGATGTATTCGCTCTGGGAAAGACAAGCAGAACGCTATTGGAATATGGGATCATTTCGTGGATGTAGATATAGTGTGAGTCAGATACGGTCCCTGGGAGACAACATTCGTGGAGTCTGAATCTACGGAAACAGGTCCACATACCACAGTTACGTGGTTAGGATAGGAAGTGGGAAGGTGTTATCCCCACCTGAATCGACCCTATCGTACACTTGGGGACATACAGAATATTGATAAGAATGGCTGACAATTAAGGAAAACAACAGCTGTGAGTGCTTCTAGGAGGGCCTGCTGAGGACCCCCCGGGGGGTGGCTCTGATAACCGGCCGGGCCGCGAGGTTCTCGCCCTCACTTCCAGGGCTTTGGTGAGCTGACCCTCCGCTGTCCCCTTGCAGCCTTCAGCACCAACGAGCAAGACAAGGATAACTGGAATGGGCAGCTGAAGCTTCTGCTGGAGTGGAACCAGCTGGACCTGGCCAACGACGAGATTTTCACCAACGACCGCCGCTGGGAGGTAAGGGAGCCGCTCTCCTGGGTTGTTCCAGTGTCAGGGCCGGTCCATTTCTGACACGGTCTCCGGCATCGGCCCTTGTATGGGGCCCTCTCCCGGGCCATCAGAGTCGCCACGCCTCCCTCTCCTCTTCTGAGGTCCCGGACAACAGAGCTGACCTAGTAGGTTTGCTGTGAAGAGAGAAAAATAAACTCGCCCGTGGGAGGCAACCTCGGCCACGACGTGAGAGCTGCTTCTCCATCCGGGTGCAGGGGGCAGCTCTCCTGGGAGCCGACGGGCAGGAAGATGGGGAAGGTACGCGCCGGATGATCAGAAGGAGCTCAGCTGCAAACGAAGTCAGCCGTTCCCGGTTTACACCCGGCCCCGCCTTCCCGGCCAGGTTCCGATCAGAGAATCGCAGCAGCGAGGTGGCGTCGGGGGAAGTAGCGCAACCTGGCTGAAGACGCTCAGTGCATGTCTCAGAGCTGGAGCATCAGGGCTCCCAGGCAAATGAGCACCTGCCACATGGACGCTCCACGTCCGATAAACAGGATTTTTTCCAATATAGTGACTTTTCTCACTTTCAGTTTGATCAGAGTCGCAGAACCACACTTTCCTGCGCCGTTCTCTTGTGTAAACTGAAGTGGAATCAGCCCCGGGAGCTCTGTCCCGGGGGAGCAATCACGGGCCGTCACACTTGCACCCGCCAGGCCGTGTGGGTCTTTGTTCTCAGCTCCTCTGAATGGATTGGAGTCTCTCGTGAGCAGCTGGGGCCTATTTCGTTTTACGCACGTGTGCATAGATCTGAAGGCGCACGCGTTTCATAACCGCCATCCCTCGCAGCCGGGTTCGGAAAACGCTTCTAGGCCTTCTGTTGTACGATCAATGACGAGGACTTGATTTATATTAACAGGTGATCAATTTTAATAAGGGAATGCAAATAAAGTAATGGCTTATGGATTTTTAAATTATTCATTCCCGCAGCAAGCGTTCTCTTGTGTTTGGTCTTTGCATTTAATCAACCCTATTGCACATCGCCAAGATTTAGTCAAGGGAAGGTAGAATTATAAGTGGATGTAGCTAACTGGTCTGCGGATGGATCCCTGTGTGGGAGATGCTCTATGTAAGTAAGGTCAGACGGTGCAAACAAACATAAACTCAGGCACGCATTGAACTGTGCACTTAATCTTATTAACTCAGCCCGAGACAGGGAAGGGCGAAGGGCAGGACTGTTAGCTGTACGGGTGGGCTCTGGAGCCTGCCCATCTGCATGACCGGCTTAACCTCTGCCAGTCACTTAACCTCTCTGCGCCTCAGTTTCCTCGTACCGTGGGGGGTTGGAGCGTGCTCCAGCTGGCTTGCAGAAGCGGGCTGCTAAAGTTTTAGAGATTTTGGGAGTCGGTAGTTAAATACCACCATTATTAAAAATTCAACTATAGCCTGGCCGGTGTGGCTCAGTGGATTGAGCATGGACCCATGAACCAAGAGGTCAGTCGTTTGATTCCCGGTCTGGGCACATGCTGGGGTTGTGGGCTCAATCCCCAGTAGGGGGCGCACAGGAGGCAGCCTGTCTCGTCGATATTTCTATATCTCTCCCTCTCCCTTCTTCTCTCTCCAAAACAAAAATCAATAAAAACATTATTTTTTTAAAAATTCAGCTACATAAACTTAGAATGAAATATATTTTATTAACAAAGGTAACAAATAGTCAAAACTCATTGCTTTCTAATTATTTTACTACATTTATTATTATCTAGGCTCTGGGCCTTATTTCTGTCTATCGTGTCTGCATGCTGGGAAAACTGCGTGTTGCGCTCCTCCAGGTCTATTTCCAGTTCTGGGTTCAGTGATGCTGCTCTGGCAGCTGGAAGTGAGCCGTAGTGGCAGCATTTACACCACAGGAATTGGCAAGGACTACAAAGCGGGGTCTGTTATTTCCTCCCAGAGAGCTGGTCGTTAAACACGGACCAGCCACGAGCCTAGCGTTTCCTCTCTTGGGCTCAGGGCGTGAGCACTCTCTCTGCTCTTTCTCTTTAGTCCGCTGACCTTCGGGAGGTCATGTTCACGGCCCTCGTAAAGGACAGGCCCAAGTTCGTCCGCCTCTTCCTGGAGAACGGCCTGAACCTGCGGAAGTTTCTCACCAACGACGTCCTCACCGAGCTCTTCTCCAACCACTTCAGCACCCTTGTCTATCGGAACCTGCAGATCGCCAAGAACTCCTATAACGACACCCTCCTCACCTTCGTCTGGAAGCTGGTGGCCAACTTCCGGAGGAGCTTGAGGAAGGAAGACAGAAACAGCAGGGACGAGACGGAGGCAGAGCTTCACGTACGTGCTGGGAGGACTGTCTGCTTGAGGGCTCTGGTCTCCTGAGTCTTCCTTCGAAACAGTTTCTCTGCCTCCCCCTTTTCCACTCCCCACCTCGTTGCTGTCAGGTAGCGAACACGGTGGCGTTCTTACTTTTTTCCACTGCCTTTACTTCAGATAACAGGCCTCCCTGGTGAGTTTTCGCGTGTCTGCTTCATGCTCTGCGCTATAGTTCAAACTGCTTGCTGCAGCTTTTCTTTTTAAACTTTTAAAAAATACGTTGTTATTGATTTTAGAGAGAGAGGAAGGGAGAGGGAGAGAGATAGAAACATCGATGAAAGAGAGAAATATCATCCATCGGCTGCCTCCTGCACGCCCCCTACTGGGGGTCGAGCCCACATCCCGGGCATGTGCCCTGACCGGGAATCGAACCACTGAGCTCTTGGTTCATGGGTCGACGCTTAACCACTGAGCCATACTGGCCGGGCTACGGTTTTTCTTAATCTCAAAGCGCAGGGCATAGGGACACGTGAATGGCTGCCTGCTCCCGTCTTAGCCTTCTGGACATGATCTGCCTAACGTTGCATCCCTGTGCTGGGAGGGTGGGTCCATCCGCCGAGTACAGAGCCTCCGGACACGGGGCTCTCTGCTGGGGCCCCCCGGCCCCCGTTTCTCTTCCCAGAGTATTGCAGTTAAAGTGGCCCCCCCTTTGCACTGCTGACCACATGCTCTGACCCCCCAGGACGTGTCCCCCATCACTCGGCACCCCCTGCAAGCGCTCTTCATCTGGGCCGTCCTGCAGAACAAGAAGGAACTCTCCAAAGTCATTTGGGAGCAGGTGAGTGCACGCCCGCGCCCGTGTGCCTCCCTGGGGCCGCTCCGGCCTCTGCAGGCCCTCCCTGGGGCCACTCCGGCCTCTGCGGGCCCTCCCTGGGGCCGCTCCGGCCTCTGCGGGCCCTCCCTGGGGCCGCTCCGGCCTCTGCGGGCCCTTCCTGGGGCTGCCCTGGCCTCTGCAGGCCCTCCCTGGGGCCGGTCCGGCCTCTGCAGGCCCTTCCTGGGGCCGCTCCGGCCTCTGCGGGCCCTCCCTGGGGCTGCCCTGGCCTCTGCAGGCCCTCCCTGGGGCCGGTCCGGCCTCTGCAGGCCCTTCCTGGGGCCACTCCGGCCTCTGCGGGCCCTCCCTGGGGCCGCTCCGGCCTCTGCGGGCCCTTCCTGGGGCTGCCCTGGCCTCTGCAGGCCCTCCCTGGGGCTGGTCCGGCCTCTGCAGGCCCTTCCTGGGGTTGGTCCAGCCTCTGCAGGCCCTTCCTGGGGCCGCTCGGGCCTCTGCAGGCTCGCGCCTGGTCTAAAGCGCCCTCTGTGCGAGGGAACGTCTGCGGTCGGGTGAAGGCGGCTGCGCCTGTTCCCGTGTCGGCGGAGGTGTGTCTGGGAGGAGAGGTCCCCGGAAGGGAGCTGTGCTTGGTGGGCGATCCCACAGGCACCTGCTGCCGATGAGGGTTTCTTTTTATTTTATTAGTGATTTCTTTCTTTCTTTTTTTTTAACCTTCACGTGAGGATATTTTTTTCCATTGCTTTTCAGAGAGAGTGGAAGGGAGGGAGAGAGAGAGAGAAACATCGATGTGAGAGAGACACATCAGTTGGTTGCCCAGGGTTCGGGCCTGTAACCGAGGTACGCGCCCTTGACGAGAATTGAACCCGAGGCCCTTCGGTCCACAGGCCGACACCCTAACCATTGAGCCAAACCATCCAGGGCCACATGAGGTTTTTAAATTTAATTTTTAAAATCAATTTCTAGCCTTATTGCATCATGGACAGGAAGTAGGGCCTGGACACGTCTGCTTTGGGAAACTTACTGAGATTTTTCTTTGTGATTTAACACCTAACGATGTTTTGTAAATGATTTATGGACGGCTGGAAAGAAGCAACGTTCCCCATCTTTAGTGTGTAAAGTCGGGTATTCAATACCGAGCTCACACACAGCCTTCCCGCCTGCACCATTGGGGGTCCGTGGCCTGCTCCGCTCCCCATCTTTGGGCTGTTCAGTTGGTGGTGGGTCATCAGGCCTCCCACTGTCACGTCTCACTGTCAATTTCTCGGGCACTCATCTCACTATTTTCCTTCCATGTGCTGATTCCACGTTCAAGACGATTTTCTGCCCATTGCAAATTTTGCTTTAAGTCATAACAAATCAGTGCAGGTTTGACCATCTCTGCCTTTGCCGTGAGTCTGTCCCCATCTGAGGTTAGTGTGGACGCGACCGCTTGAAGGGCTTACGCATTAACCTTGACCTTCTCCGCCCTCCTCAAAGACCAGGGGCTGCACCCTGGCAGCCCTGGGAGCCAGCAAGCTCCTGAAGACCCTGGCCAAGGTGAAGAACGACATCAACGCCGCTGGCGAGTCCGAGGAGCTGGCCAACGAATACGAGACGCGCGCAGTGGGTAAGGCCCCCGAGCGGAGCGACGTGGGCGCAGGCTCCCCGGGAGCTGTGCTGGGGATGGTGCGGAAGGGGGATCCCCGTGTTCAGTAAAGAATTACGTCGTCCCGGCATTTTCCATGCTTTTCACAAACCAGGGGGCTCCCGCCCTGGCTCTCCTTGCAGTCGGTGATGGCTGGGGGATGGGGGAGGACAGTTTGGGGTGTCGGCCGGCCCCGCCTCAGCCCCCCTCTCTCTGGTGCTGATGTGACCGCAGAGCTGTTCACGGAGTGTTACAGCAGCGACGAAGACTTGGCGGAGCAGCTGCTGGTCTATTCCTGCGAGGCCTGGGGGGGCAGCAACTGCTTGGAGCTGGCGGTGGAGGCGACCGACCAGCATTTCATCGCCCAGCCCGGGGTCCAGGTAAACAGCGCACGGCCACGGCCAGGAACGTGCCTTTACGTCAGGTGCTATTAGCGACATCGAAAACTCTCAGCGACCAATGGCACCTTCAGTGTGAAAGCCACGGCAGGAGAAGGCGGGTGGTGCTACGGGAGACGGAGGCGTCTGAGGCCTGTGCTTCGGGGGATGGGGCAGGATCGGGGACACCCTCTGAGTTTCCGCAAAGCAAACAGCACAGCAGCTCGGTTACCGGCTGGGTCTCGACTCGGCGCCTGGGTCTCCACCCACCGTCTCCCTAACCGGGTGTGTGGTGATGGGCCAGGTTGCGCAAGCTCTCGGGCCTCGGTTCCTCACCTGTGAAATGGGCACACACAGGGGTTACAGGTAGGGGATTTGGTGAGATAACCTCTGGAAGGTGGCTGCTGTTTCAGGGGTGCCCCGTCAGTAGGAACAGCAGTGGGAAACGGGTGTGGAAAGGACAAGGCCGGGGGAGAGGTTTTCTGCACCGATTTAAATTCCCATCGGTTTGCACCTAGCGTCTCCGCTTGCAGGGGGAGGCACAGTCCCAGCGGGCGGGGTCTGGGTGGGAATGACGGACGGGCTAATGCTCGCCTGCCCCCCACGATCACCCTTCACCTTCACCGCGCGCTCTGAGGTGAACGTCGCCCCCCTGCACCGACGAGCATTCAGGAGCCAGGGGAGGTCCCGGAACATTCTCTGGGTCGCGCTGCTGGGACGTAGAAGTGGGATTTGATCCATGTTCATTGTCCACGCAGCCAGTAGCTAGCAGGGTGCCTATGGAAAACCGCCCGTGACGTCAGCTAAGCTGGGCTGGGAAAGAGCCCTATTTACTTGGGGAGGCGCAAGGGCCGGGGAGGAAGGCTGCGCACCTTCCCGAGCGTCACTGTCCTGATAAGGACCCGCGTCCCTTGTCTCTGTTCCCCGGTAGAATTTCCTATCCAAGCAATGGTACGGGGAGATTTCCCGAGACACCAAGAACTGGAAGATCATCCTGTGTCTGTTTATGATACCCTTGGTTGGCTGTGGCTTTGTATCATTCAGGTATGAAACCAAGACACGTGGTCGTGCGTGTGTGTGCGTGTGTGCGCGTGTGTGCGCGTGTGTGTGCGTGTGTGCGCGTGTGTGCGCGTGCTCCCGGGTAAAGGGCTATAAGGCCGGGACCTTAGCTGTTCACTCTGCCACCTGTTCGGTCATCCCTGGCTCTCCCCGGGTTTGATCTCAGACGGGTGGAGGTGGGGCCGTGTCTCCCTCTCGCAGGCGGAATTTGGGTTGGTTGGCCACGAAATGCCACGGGCTGGCTTTCGGCCGGCCCGCCTCAGATGGGCCTGACCCCGCCCCAGCCACGGTCTGGGGTCCGTGTCCGGAGGGAGGGCCGCGGCTCACGCGACGCAGCGACGACGCCCTTGGCCCACCTAGGAAGAAGCCGGTGGACAGGCACCGGAGGCTCCTGTGGCGCTACGTGGCCTTCTTCACCTCCCCGTTCGTGGTCTTCTCCTGGAACGTGATCTTCTACATCGCCTTCCTCCTGCTCTTCGCCTACGTGCTGCTCATGGACTTCCACCCGGTGCCGCGCCTGCCCGAGCTGGTCCTCTACGCGCTGGTCTTCGTCCTGCTCTGCGACGAAGTGCGACAGGTAGGAGGGTCCCTCCGGGGCCCCCTTCCCTCCCTCGGGGGCGGCGGCTTCCTCACACCCGGGGGGGGGGGGCAGAAATGCTTCTGAAGTCCCAAAGGCATTATTTCCCCCAAATAAATGTGCCCGTTCGGCGGTGGCCCGTGAACTTCTCGGCGTCTCAGCCCTCGGGAGGGTGCTGAGCACCGGGCGCGCCCTTGGCTCGGTAACGAATGGTCACCCGGCGGCCAGAGCGGGTCCCAGGAGCGCAGGGACCCCGGGCTGTGGGTCACTCCCGTCCACCAGCAGCGTCGGTGCTCTGGCCAGTGCCCGTCGCCAGGGGAGGCAGCGGGAGGAGTGGCAGGGCAGTGGGAGGGCTGTCAGCTCAGAGCTTCTTAATGCCCCACCCGTCGGAAAGTCACGGAGACCCTGTGGACTTCAGTGGCTCTGTGGATTATTCATGGCGATTTTCCGCAGTTTCCTGGGATCTGTATTTTTTTTTGCACCCTCTCTCCACCACCGAATCCGAAATGTTAGCCCAGGCCTGGCCCGGAGCAGGTGCTCAGCTCCTGATTTTTGAATAAATATCGATGGGGAACAACAGTGCTGTCCCCAAACCTTTATAAAAAAAGCAATCCCAGCAAATCCATTTAGGTGTAGCCATTTACAGACGAGCCCAAACCCTACATCATATCCATTCGACACGTAGGGCCCAGGTGCCATGTGCTGCAAGAGATCTGGGGGGTCGGAGAACGCCGCTCTCGACCTCGCAGAGCCTCTGCCTCGTAAAGGAATGTTAAGTTGGTTTCAACGATCATGTCGCCTCTCGTAGGCTTGTCTGCCGGCCCCCAGGAGTCCTGGAAGGACTCCGAGGCTCTGTCTGTTCTCAGCAGGAGGGGATGTGTCTCGACCAGTTAGTGGTCTGCCCTGGGTGTGAGGGGTGGGAGGCGTCCGCCTTCCCTTGCCCAGTAGGTGGGACGTGCAGATGAGGGGTGGACACAGGGTGGAGGTGGTGGAAGAAGGTAATGACACAAGTCGGTGTTGAGCGTGGCTTTCTGTCCACCAGAAACTCGCCCCCAGGACAGGACCTGCTGACATGCAGAGATTTCTGTGACCCCAGATGGGCCCCCTTAGAGCCCCAAGCCCTGACTCACGAGGCCGCAGCTCAGTCCAGCTTGTGCCTTCCTGTAAGTGGGCTCCGGCCACTGTGACACGGCACCCGCAGCCGGGTGGCTCACGCGGCGGAAGCTCAGTCTTGTTTCTGGAAGCCTGAAGCTCAAGATCAGGTTGTCTGAGGCTGGCTCTTCCCGAGGGCTGTGAGGGAGAATCTGGGCGTGCCTCAGGCTCTGTGATTCCTTGACTCACAGAGGTGTCCCCGGAACCCTGTCCTCAGGCCCTCGGGGCGCCCTCCCTGTGTGCGTGTCTGTGTCCACACTTTCCCTGGGCACAGGGACACCCAAATCCGGGGACCGATCCATTCCCGCATGCTCTCAACACTTCTCCGCCAGTCCCGTTCCCGACCCCGCCTCCCCCAGGGCATCAGGACCCGGAAGCTGCGCAGTGACAGTCCAGACACTGTTTGCTTCCTCCGGGCACCTGAAGGAGCCACGAGGTCCAGAGGGAGGACTGGCCCTGGGCTGCCTTGGAGGGCAGAGGTGGCCTGGATGGAGGATGCCGGGAGACCCTGCTCATTCACGCATCCTGTCTTTCAACACCTATTTACTGAGCCCCTACTATGTGCCAGGCGCTACTTTAGAGGCTGGGATACAGCAATGAAGCAGCAGATATCTCTGACCTTCGGGAGCTTTCTATCAGTTAGAGACAGTCGGGGGGGTCCCCTCCAGGAGCCGCCAAGGAGAGGAGGGCCACCCCCAATGAGCGAGTCTTACATTTACTGGGGCCTTGGCCCAGGGGACTGGCAACAGTGAAACTCGTCCTTAAGTCACAAACACGTATGTACAAATTCAGACGTACATTTAACTACTCAGCCACTCATTCGGGTCCTGCAGGGAGGAGACTCAGGACAGCTGGGTTTGGCTGGGAGAAGGGCCCTGGGCAGGTGCTGTGCGAAGTGGTGCCCAAGAGAGACCCTGGGTGGGAGCAGATGGTGGGCAGGTGGGGGAACCTCAGGGAGGGAAGTGGGCCTCGGAGGTGCTGGGTGAGCAACGCACTTGCCACTCCTGGGTCCGGAGGCGGGGAGGTGATGCCCACAGGGCCTGGCTGAGCCCCGGCCACTATGCCTACCTTCAGAATGGGCGATGTTTGATCCGGAGGGGGATAACCAGGACCTATAGCTCTGTGCAGGTGTTTTTTCTCTTATTTACTTATTTATCCTTACCTGAGGATATTTTTTCTATTGATCTTTAGAGAGAGTGGAAGGAAGGTGGGGGGAGGGGGGGACATCGATGTGAAAGAGACACATCGATTGGTTGCCTCCTGCACAGGCCCGGACTGGGGCTGGGGATGGAACCTGCAACCCAGGTGTGTGCCCTTGACCGTGAATCGAACCCGTGACCCTTCGGTACGTCGGCCCACGCTCTAACCACTGGGCAACACTGACCAGGGCTCTTCTCTTTATTTTTACAAGTGGCATTTGAGGGGGGCCGCGTCCATGCAGCAACACCGTGTACTGAGGCGACGGTGTGGCTGGGAGCGTGGGTTCAAGGGCAGCCCTGCCCTGGTCTGAGCGGAGTCTGCAGAACACAGCCGGGAAGGGCCTTGTCGTGAAGGGAGTTCGCCACTGGGGGTCGCTGTTTCCCTTCGGGCCTGCAGGCTCCTGCCCTGGGCATCCTCCCCTGGGTTGGGTCCCTCCGACCGGCCTGCCGTTCTGAGGGTCTGGTGCAGCCTTAATTAACCCCATTCCCACCTGTTAAAAAACCAAACCCAAGGAGGACGTGACTGTTATAGATTGTGTCTGGGTGTCAAGCCCCGTGTATCCCCACGTCTCCTCCCCCGGGGACAGATGCCCCTGCGCTAAACTGGAATTTTTAACCGAGGCAGTCACTAAGCTCCAATACAGTCACTAAATAACTCTCGGGTCCACGAAACTGATCGTGGCTGTTTGTTTAAAGTAGTTCCATTGTCCCCTGGTGGAGAGCACTGTGCCGCCTGGGGGCCCTTTGAACCCCCAAATCCCAAAAGATATGATGAAGTAGGGCCCCAGGACTTTATGAATACAGCCCAGACCTGGCGTTCCGTTCAGAAAAGAGACCTCTGTTCGTTTTTTAAAGTGTTGTATCACTGCAGCGGCGCCCCTGAGCCCGGAACCGATCTACTTAAGGCTTCTCCCAGCACCCAGGCCGAGTCTCAGGGACAGAGGCTGAGCTGGGGTGGCTGGGTCACCCACCTGCCCCGGGCCAGGTACGGCCTGTTCTGACCACTCTCTTCTTGTAGATGGTTCTCAGTGGGTGGTACCCGGTGTCACTGAGACCACCCAAGTGGAGAGGTCGAATGTCATCTCTGAGCCTGGTTAACCCCAGGGCTGCTCAGACCTGGGAGACTTGTTAAGTCTCCTCGGTGCTGGATTTCCTAATGCAGTTACCTCCTTTGTCCACGAAAGTCACCATTTGTGTTTATAAATGAGTGGAAAGAACTACTTCTTGGGAGACCAGTGATGCTTTTATAACACCCCAAGACCAGGGCCCCTGGGCCCCTGTGGGATCTGAAGAAGCGGGGTCACGTAGGGGGAAGAATCTGAGAGTCAGGCCCCCGAGGCTGCCGAGTGCTGGCCGCCTGCCCTTGGGCAAGTTCCTTACACCCACCCCCCACCCACCCCCAGGCCTTGGTTTCAGCTGCAAAACAGGAAATGCAATATCTGAGTATCAGACAGGCCTATCTTGGTGAGCTCATTCTCTAAGACTGAAAAGTGCCCTGTTCCCCTGGGGACAGGTTTCCTGCCTTCCGGTGGTTTTCTCATCTGAGTTGAGCTCTCTGGGGCTCTGGTCTGACCCCCCTCACCCTTTATCACGTTTAAAATAAAACGTTTAATCCCTGTTTTTCCCAGCGGCACTGCACCTCGAACCCTGTCTCTGAGTCCTGGGAGCCTGGCACAGCCGTGTGGAGCCTGCGGGCTCTCAGTCACCATTTCTGAGCAGATGGTTGAATGGGGGGTCAGATGACCACCCTGGGATCACCCATGCCCGGCGCATGGGTGGCAGGGAGGCTGGCCAGATGCTGTCTTCTGAAGGACGGTCTTGTCCCTCTCCATCCCTGCGTAGTCCCGACGGGCTTTCTTCCAGGAGACCGTGGCCAGTTCATGCCAGCTGTGCCAGGAGGGCGCCGAGGCACATGCCGTTCCTGTCGTTCATTCCTGTGGCCACAGCTGTCCACATAGATGCCGCATAGAGCACCTTTGCGCATTTTTTTTTTTAAAGGTTCCTTTTTTTTAAAATTCTCACCCCAGGATATTTCTCCCATCGTTTTTCAGAGAGAGTGGAAGGGAGAGACAGAGAGAGAGAGGAGAGACATCAATTGGTTGCCCCCCCCCCATGAGCCCTGACTGGGGCTGGGGATGGACCCTGAAACCAAGTTTGTGCCCTTGACCGGAATCGAACCCGGGACCCTTCAGTCCACAGGTTGACGCTCTAACCATTGAGCAAACTAGCCAGGGCAATGGCTCCTTTTTTATCAAGACGCTTTACTGCTACACGTTAGAAAGTTCTTACAATAAGTACACAGCTGCGTGTTAGGAAAGCCTTACAATAAATGCACAGATCTTGTCCTGGGAGCATCGCTCCGGAGCTGCGCAGTGCGCGTCCTGCGCCGTGGCCTCAGGGGCCCGTGATCCCGCGCCCACCCCACAGGCTGTGCTCACTCTCTGTGGGCTCATTTTTCAAGAGCCGTGAGGATACGCGAGTCCCTCCCGTTGACTGTCAGCAACGTGAGTCACAGCAGCGCCCCTGCCACTGGCTCCGGCCCCCGGAACAGCTCCGGCACGTCGGGCTCCCTCGGCCCGCCGCTGGCTCATAAAGGAGCTGGGGGGGATGTGTGGCCACGCGCAGATCTGGAAGCCGGGGTGCAGGCCGCTCACGCCCCGCCCTGTCCCCGCCTGTCCCCTGTGCTGCAGTGGTACATGAACGGGGTCAGCTACTTCACCGACCTGTGGAACGTCATGGACACGCTGGGCCTTTTCTACTTCATCGCAGGGATTGCGTTTCGGTAAGGAGCCCTCACGGCTTTTCCCAGCTGCGGGCGGCTTGGGCTTCTCTCGGAAGAAGGGGCGAAGGAAAGATCTTTGACGCTCGAGCCCAGGGTTAGCCTGTTCCCCAGCCCGGCAGAGGTTGTTCTAGAAGGCCGCTCTCTCTGCTTCTCGGAGACACGGCGCCCCGGCGTAGAGCTGTCTCCTCGCTCCCCTCCTGGGGACCTGTAGTCGAAAAGGGGCTCTTCACGGTTTCCCACGGTGCGCTCCAGCCCCTGGGGAGAGAGAATTAGAAATTGAGGAGAGTGGAGAATGGCGAGGATCTCAGATATCGCACGGCGTGTGCATTTGGGGCCAGGCAACCTTCTAAGACGCCCTCGATTTCAACTTGCACGCTGGTTATGGCGCCTGCCCCCCCCTTCCAAGCGTATTTCCAATCTAAACGCAATCACGTTGGGAAAACAATCTAAAATCACGGTCAGAGGCAAAAAGCAATGGGCAGTCGCAGAATAGAGAAATTGGGGCCCACCCGGCACCGCTTCCCTCCAGGGCCGCCCTCCCCACATCGCTTCAGGCGGAGCTTGGGCTCTGCTTGAGTGGCACACGGATGCCCCTTTGCAGAGGAGTCTGACCATCGGTTACCCCCAGAGTGAGGTGGTGACAGTCGCTGCTCCATCTACAGTGTGAAGGGAGCAAAAGCTCAGTTTCCTCCCCCAGGAACCTCCCTCTCTGCTGGGGTTGAGGCCCAGCATGCGAATCACGGTTGGCTGGCTGCGACTTCTAGAGCATCCCAGCGAGAAAGTGCACACGGCCTTCAATTCACACACTAGCAGGCAGTTAGCTAATCGGATGACTTGGTGCAAACGGGCTAAGTTTCGTCAGGGGGAACCCGGCAGGAGCAAGTCCCAGGCAGCGGGGCTGGGGTGGGGACTGGGGTCCTTATGGACGAAGGGCAGTGATGGGGGGGGGCTCCGGCGGTAGTGTCTGAGCGTGAAGGACCGCAGCGGCCGGGACCTCTGAACGCTCTGTTCCGTGTGGCGTCCTTGCTCTGCCGGAGCCCATGGCCTTTGTCTCCAGCGAGTGACAGGTGGGTGTGGTCTCCATGTCCCGTCTCTCCTCACTCTCAGTCCCCCCTGACTCCCAGCCGTTTCTTCACCTTTGTTGGGTTATTTTTAGAAACAAAGCTTAGAAATGTCTCGTCAGCGTCTCACGAATGCTGTTCCCCGCCTTCCTCAGGCTCCACTCCTCCAACAAAGCCTCTCTGTACTCCGGACGGGTCATCTTCTGCCTGGACTACATCATCTTCACTCTGCGGCTGATCCACATCTTCACGGTCAGCAGGAACCTGGGGCCCAAGATCATAATGCTGCAGAGGATGGTAAGCGGGGGGGGGGGGGGGCCTCTGGGGGTCACCGCGCTTGCTGTATCCCGACGGAGTTCCTTCCGTCGTCCACGGGGGGGGGGGGGTTTGTCCAAGAGGGACCGTTGCATCTTACAGTCAGTGAGGTTTGCGCTTGCACCAGGGGCCTCTCCGGGTAGAAACTGAACAAAAGATGACCGTTAGGAGGAAACGGCCTAGTCCAGTGAGCCGCTACTGAGGATCCCTATGTAGGTCTCACGCTTCCTCGCGTGTCTTCAGGTCTTCATTCCCTAAGCACACAGGCAGGAACGGGACTGCCACCCCCATTTCCCAGACGTGGACAGCAGGTCCTAGGAGGGCGTTACGTTTGTCTGGAGACGCAGGGGCGGGAACAAGGCCAGGGCTGGAGCGTCAGTCTTCTTACCCAGCGGAGGGGTTCAGTCTTCTTACCCAGTGGAGGGGTTCAGTCTTCTGACCCAGTGGAGGGGTTCAGTCTTCTTACCCAGTGGAGGGGTTCAGTCTTCTGACCCAGTGGAGGGGTTCAGTCTTCTGACCCAGTGGAGGGGTTCAGTCTTCTTACCCAGTGGAGGGGTTCAGTCTTCTATCGGGGTGGAGGGGTTCAGTCTTCTGACCCAGTGGAGGGGTTCAGTCTTCTATCGGGGTGGAGGGGTTCAGTCTTCTGACCCAGCGGAGGGGTTCAGTCTTCTATCCGGGTGGAGGGGTTCAGTCTTCTGACCCAGCGGAGGGGTTCAGTCTTCTGACCCAGTGGAGGGGTTCAGTCTTCTGACCCAGCGGAGGGGTTCAGTCTTCTGACCCAGCGGAGGGGTTCAGTCTTCTATCTGGGTGGAGGGGAAGCTCCCTCTCACCACTCAGCAGAGGGAACCAAGCAAGACAACGCGGCTGTCCCGGGCGGGTTTTCCGGATGACCTGGGCCCGTCCTGCCACTGTCTGCATGTCAGATGGGCGTTGGGATGAGCTCATCCGGAGGTTCCTTTCCAGCGGGAGGTTCTCCGAGTCTGTGGTTTCCATTCAAAGCATGTCTGAGGCATCGAGTCACCACAGAGTCATGCCACGGGCGCAAAACGTTTCAAAGAAATCAAAGCGTGCGTTCTTGTTGAAGAGGATAGCTTTGATTTTTCTCCAAAAAAACAACAAAAATCCCCACAAACACGAAGGGGCTAAGGTAGGGGTTTAAAGAGTGTGAGCATCGTGAGAGGGAGGCAGAGGAGCGGTGCCCCAGCTCCAGCTCCGGCGGGCTCCTCACCAGAACGCTTCTGCGGCTGAGCTGGTCTGGGGACCTGCAAACAGAAACGCGCCCGTCGATTTTAAGCCTGGTCCGCAGGCCCAGGGGCGACAATGGCCCTGTTTAAAATCAGTGAGCAAGCGCTGGGTGGCCCGGGTCCCCGGGGCCCTGGGACCCCGCGCCCCCCGAGGCCAGCCGAGCGGCCTGCCCTGACTCGGCCCTGGCGTCTTCCCCGGCAGCTGGTCGACGTGTTCTTTTTCCTGTTCCTGTTCGCCGTGTGGATGATGGCCTTCGGCGTGGCCAGGCAGGGGATCCTGCGGCAGAACGAGCGCCGCTGGCGGTGGATCTTCCGCTCGGTCATCTACGAGCCCTACCTGGCCATGTTCGGCCAGGTGCCCAGCGACGTGGATGGTGAGCCTGGCCGGGCCCGGGCGGGCACAGCGGGGGCCAGGCTGCTGCTTCCAGAGCCGGGGCTCCCTAAGCACTCATTGCACAGGAGAGCCCGGCTCCAAGGCTTGCACCTGGTCCGGATGAAGCGCCTTAGAGCCGCGCCCGACACGCCGCCTGACCTTGTCCCGCGTCCCCCGGGGGGCCCAGCGCTGCCCCTCCGGCGGTCCTCACGCGGCCTCCGGCTTCCGCCTCCTCAGGGACCACGTACGACTTCTCCCACTGCACGTTCACCGGGAACGAGTCAAAGCCGCTGTGCGTGGAGCTGGACGAACACAACCTGCCGCGGTTCCCCGAGTGGATCACCATCCCCCTCGTGTGCATCTACATGCTATCCACCAACATCCTGCTGGTCAACCTGCTGGTCGCCATGTTTGGGTGCGTGTCCGTGCCCTGCGGGGAGCTTACGCGGGGCCCCAGGGGACAGGTTGTGCGCAGGGGGTGGGGCCTCAAAGGGACTCTATTAAAAACACAGCGTGTCCCCGTTAGCTGTGTCGGAAGACCAGCGCCCGTGACGCCCTCTGGTACATCCAGACTCTGGGTGTTTAGCTTCCGTTTAGTAACGTCCCAAGCGCCGCGACGTTGGCCCGGCGGGGACCGTGTGCAGTTGGCCAACCTCAGGCTCGTGTTCTCTGTGGGACTCGGGCGGGTGGATTCTGGAGCTTCAAGGACCCATCCTGTATGTAGTTGCTGCTTTAGGAATTTCAGTTTCAATACAAATACGAAGAGTCAGGGGGGTGGCTCTCCTTCGGGGTGTACGTCGGACGAGGCCGAGGGAGAAGGCGATGGTGGCTCTAAGTATTTTTGCTGCCTTTGGCACTTCTTCTTCATTCACTTAGAAAATCACGGTTTTCAGTTGCCCTTCCTCTTCCTTAGGAGAGTTTCAAGGAGCCCTGTGTGGTAGTTTCCGTGGGAGGACCTGGGCTTCGTGCTGTGGCTTTAAGGGAGGTCGTCGTGAGTACCTGGCACAGACAGACGGATTCGCAGCAGAATACAAATTGAAATGTATTTGTCACCTTTGAGGTGGACTGAGGCCCTTAGTTGGGGCCGGTGGAAGCTGCGAAAAGCCTCGGGGGGGCCTTACCAGGTTGCAGCCTAGCCGGCGAGTTCCTCGTATTTCAGTTTCTTCTAAAATCCGGCCATTGTTTCCGCGCCTACTTTTCCTCTGTGCCGTTCTTGCCGACGTTTCATTCTGGTCCGCTGAGCGAGCTTTCTATTTTGGTTTTTACTACCAAATGGCTTTAATTACTGCTTTTGAAAAAAATCATTTGGACATCTGCTGTACAACCCCGCGTTACTCTTACTCAGGCTCTCCTGGCGTTTCGCGCGAATTTCATCACATGGAGGCGCTAGGCCCCGTCTTCTGAAATCCTTTTTCTGTCTCCTTCAAAAACAATCTCGTGACTGTTATTGTCATGATGTTAACTCTGGAGAATCATTAGGGGAAGCTGGCATTTAGACAAATGGTATCTCACCACCCGGAAAAATTGGCGCGAGCCTCTGTTGGTTCACTTATGTGCTGTTTCTCGGTGACGTTTCGTGGTTTTATTTGTATGGATCTGCAGGGGGGGGGTCCTTTATTTTTTTTCTAGCCATTTGTCTTGAGATATTTTTTCTAATATATATCCTTCCAATAGCCACTTTTCGAATCCCAGGAGGCAACGTCGCGCTCATCTCCCCGGAGCGAGCCTCCTGGCCGAAGCCCTGGGCCCGCGCTTCCTTTTCGGCCGTGACAGTCCCCCCACTCCTCACCTCTTACCGCTTTGCTTCTTCTGTCTTCCTAATCAGAAGGGCCTCGCGACTGTCGCGATCCTACGTTTCTCTTTGACCTGTGGCGGGTCATGACGATGTTGAGTCCCGTAAATGTTCTCGGTACGTGGCCGTCCTCTGTTCTTCGGCCACCGGGCGGAGCTCCTTCAGCGAGCGGCTGGCTTCCGTTTCTGTCCAAGGCTCTCCGAAGCCTCGACATTCGGTATCTCTTGATAACATTTTCAGTGTCAGCAGATTTTTTTTTTTTTTAATATGTTTTTATTGATTTCAGAGAGAGGAAGGGAGAGGGAGAGAGAGAAACATCAGTGATGAGAGTCATTGATCGGTGGCATCCTGCATGCCCCCTGCTGGGGATCAAGCCGGCCCCCCGGGGAATGTGCCCTGTCTGGGAATCGAACCGAGATCTCCTAGGTCATGGGGCGACACTCGACCACTGAGCCACACCGGCCGGCCAGTGTGGGGATTTCTGAAAGCGTGTCTCTCCGTGGGGCCGTGCGAACTCCCCCTCTCCTGCTCCCACGAGGGTGCTCACGTGGTCCCGGGAGACAGGGCTCGGTGATCACCACAAATCTCCCTCCAGCCCGGCGGGGGAGCCGAGGACAGGGTTTCGCTGGAGACGCTGAGTCAGAAGGAGCACTGTAGGACTTCTCGCAGGGAAGGTGCTTGGGCGACACTGGTTGGCAGAGGGACGGGGCAGCAGGTGGGTCGGGGTGGGTGACAGCCTGGGTGGGAGAGAGGGTCCTGAGCTGCTGGGAACGTCCGGCTTGCGGCAGTGGGGGGGGGAAGGGGGTACGCGAGGCCCAGACCCCACAGAAAGGGAAAAGTGTCTCAAGAACATCGAAGCTGTCTTAGCAAAGCAGCCTGCAGCCGGGCCCGATGTTCAGCCTTCCCCTGAGAGCCCTCGTGTCCCTTCGGCTGGGTCTTGAGAGAGGAAGAACCATCCGGAAGCCTCGACATTCGGTATCTCTTGACCTCAGTGTGTAAGCAAACCTTACACGGGCCAACCCCGGAAAGGTGTCCCTTACGCAAAGCAGCTTTTGGGTGTTCGCGTCCAGTCGTCAGCTAGCTCGCCTGCACCCCCTGGGACGTGACGAGGGTTTTTACCGTGTGGCCAGGAAAGGAAGCTGCTCTCTGGACCCACCTGTGCCCTCAGGTGCAGAGGAAACGGAGACCCAGCTGGAGGCCCTTTGCTGCCACCTGGGCCCTCCCCGGGGGCAAAGGAGCAGTGGCAGGAGGCAGCCCGAGAATTGTGCGCACACAGAGCCTCGTTTCACGGGCACTGGCCCGAATCCATGCGAGCCAGGGACGGGGGACTTTTTCTATAAGTGCAGCTAGGGCCTTCACTTTAGCCAGATGTGATTCTACAGCGAGACGACGTGCTAAGTACAAGTTCAAGCCTAATTGTTATATATGATGTGTTTTCCTAAAATACAAAAACTAGTCATACACATAATTTTTAAAGGGTGCCTGATGTAATCATATGGATTAGCCACAATGTGTGAGGCATATTTTCAGTTGAACATTTCTGTTCCCTTCTGTTGGGGCGGGAGGTGGGGACAGCTGTTACTTAGGGTGTGTGTGTGTGTGTGTCTGTCTGTCCGCTCACATACTGTCTCTCCTCAGTACCCCTTAGTGCTGGGCGGAATTCCCACAGGTAAAGTCACTGGGTCAGAGGGGTGAACATTTTTAAGGCCCTTGATACACAGGAGGGCGCAGGATTCCCGAGAGAGTCGGCACCACCTGGGGCCTCTTTGTATCTAACATAACAATAGACGAATGAAGAAAGAGACTCCTTGAAAGGTCCTGAAATAAAAATAATTTTTGAGTTCATTCGACTTTTGCATGTGTGTGTGCGATTGAAGAGAAATAAACAGAACAGACACTAAAAGCCAGACCCCCTTCTGGCCCATCTTGACCTGGAGAGTGCCTGGTGCTGAGCTGTTCTGGCCACGATGTCAGTGTGGCCTTCTGCCCAGTCCAGACGGAAACGACCAGGGTCATAGCTTACGGTCAGTAGCACCGTGTTGGGCAGCGAGTGACCGTGTTGGGCAGCGAGTGACCGCGTGCACCTTGAGTGAGGGGCGCGGGGGCTCAGGCCTGCCCTTGTCCCGCCAGCTACACCGTGGGCACCGTCCAGGAGAACAACGACCAGGTGTGGAAGTTCCAGCGCTACTTCCTGGTGCAGGAGTATTGCAGCCGCCTCAACATCCCCTTCCCCTTCGTGGTCCTCGCCTACTTCTACATGGTGGCGAAGAAGTGCCTGCGGTGCTGCTGCAAGGAGAGGCCCGTGGAGCCGCTGGCCTGCTGTGAGTGGGGCGGGGCCGGGCCGGGCCGGGGCGGCGCAGGGTCAGCCAGGGGCCTGCCGGCCGCGCTCCGAGGAAGGGCTCGCTCAGCCGCCGCCCCGCTCGCGCCCGTCCGTCCCTAAAGCGTGGGCGGGGGGCCAGCCCAGGAATTCACGAGACCCCCTGTTCCGTCTGCCCGGGGCCCCTATTTGGGGGAATGGCCTCGGGATGGACATGGTAATAATGTAAATAGTGGGTCGAACAAGCGTGATTTACGGGATGCTCTGCCGTCGGCTGCTGTGAAATCTAGTCTCTGGGAAACGTGAGCCTCGACCCCGGCGGGCAGGGCTCACGACTTCTCTGGCCGCCCTTGAGGAATTAGAAAGCCCACAGTGACGTCACTTGGTAAAACAGTTTCAACCTAGAAATCAGAATGTACAGTCCAACATCGTCACCCGGCCCGTTAATGCCATTCAGGGGGGAGGCCACCCCCATGTGCTCACCGCCCCTCAGCTGGTGGAGTTGTTGGGAGGGGGGGCCGTTGGCTCGTCCTGGCCTTTCTGACCCCCTCTCCCGCTCTCCAGTGGCCGTGGCTGACCCTCCGCACAGGACGGAGGGAGGGGAAGGAGCAGGAGTCGTTTCTAGAAACAGTGGTCTCTGGCCTGGCACATGTTTGAAACTGACCCTCTGCCGTGCGGGCACTTTGTGGGTCGCCCAGCGGTGGCCTGGCCGCCCTCTCACCACAGCAGCGCTCTCCCTGGGGGCTGCTCCCCCCGAGCCTCTGGTTTCGGGGCCCACTCGGCACACTCTCCCTGCTGGGGCCCCCTTTCCCCCGGAAGGCGGGAGTCAGCGTGTCTGCAGGTGAGTGAGTTCTGTCCCCCACGTGGTCATCCACCGCCTCAGCCCTGACAAACCCCGGTGGCAGGCGGGTCTCCGCCCCGGCCTTCTCCCTCCCCTGCTCCGGGAGCCAGGGCCTCTCACCGCTGGATTCCTGGTCGCGCCCCGGCCACCGGCTCCCTTGCTGCGGGGAGCAGGCGTCCAGCTCCCGGCTGCAACAGGCTGGGTGTCCCTGCCGAGTGGCTTCTCCTTTGCCACTCTCCTCCAACGGCTGCGTTTCATGAGTAATTGCGGGGGGGGGGGGAGAAACATTGATGTGAGAGAGACACAGCGATTGGCTGCCTGACCGGGGCCGGGGATGGAACCTGCAACCCGGGCACGTGCCCCTGACCGGGAATCAAGCCCGAGGCCGTTGGGTGCGCCGGCCGACGCTCTAACCTGTGAGCCACACTGGCCAGGGCGCCGCTGCTCCGCCTCCGCTTGCCTGCCGTGGGAAAGGCGCGGCTCTGCGGGACGCTGAGCTGAGGCCCCGCGGGAACCGCCCAGGCCCGTGGTGCAGCCACCCAGGCCGCCCTCGGAGGGAAAGGTGCTACCTGAGAATCTCCCGGAGGTCTGCGCCCAGGCTTCACATCTCGGGGGGTGGCCTTGATGTCAGGCCCTGTTTCCCTCTCCTTCAAGCTTCCTACCCCGGCCTTAGGCGGAGGGCAGGCAACCCATCAGTAATTATTTAACAGCATGATCGGGGTGGCACTTTTACGTCACCCAGACAGAGGAGGAACACAAAGAAACAAGAACCGAATTCCCTGGCGAGACCGTTGTGCTAAGTCACAAAACACAGGGGCAGGCTCTGCGTGGCCCTCTGTTCAGAACAGAGGTTGGGTTCCCGTTTCACGCGGCGGGGAAATCCGTTAGTACCCCATCTCCCTGCAGCCGTCACTAGTGAGTAGGTAGCATTAGTGGCGTCGACCCGCCCAGGACGAACCCGATTCTCCTGGCGCCGCCGCGGTGGAAAGCGGGCCGGGGTTGACTCAGGAGCGAGGGGCAGAACAAGCAACTTAAATGCTTTTCTCTGTCTCGTCCTTCGAGGTTTCACAAACGAAGACAACGAGACCCTGGCGTGGGAGGGCGTCATGAAGGAAAATTACCTCGTCAAGGTCAACACGAAGGCCAGCGACGCCGCAGAGGAGTATGTCTGCCTTTCTGCCCTGCACGGCGCCCCTGTGGGCCCAGCCGGCGGGATGCAGGCCCCCCCCTGAGCGGCCCCGTAGGGAGGATTTCAGCCGAGAGCAGTAGCACCCAAAGATAGTACCCGGGCGTTTGCGGGTGACACAGGGAATGTGGGCCAGCCTTGCAGGAAGGGGCAAACCTCCAGCCTGCCGTCCCTATTGCCCTTCTAGGCCCTGGGGGCAGGGAGGAGTATTTGGAGCCGGCAGGGCAGGGCCCTGGCACCAGGTGCCAAGAGCATAGGTCCCTCTGCCACGGCTGCAGAGGTGGGTCCAGGAAGACCCTCAGGTAACCAGCACTGGGCATCACCTGGCAGGTGCCACACATGCGTCTCTATGATGGAGTAGAGACATTAGAAGCTGGGAAAGCCATCTGCTTGATGTGTCTCAGCCTGTCCCCAAGAAGTCCTGGGCGTCCTTTATGGGTCACACGGGGCAGTTCTAAACGTCCCACAGAACTGGCCGAGCCACCGAGTCCACGGATGGTCCGCACACCACGTGCTGTGCAGGGCCGGCAGGAGCGGACCTGCCTTTTCGTGCCGGTTGCAGGGCTCATGGTCAGATGTCACAGATACTGAGCGCTCCAAACCCACCTCAAAATTCGCTCTAAATGAGCAAATACAAGCAGCGCCCAAATCCGTGTGTGAGATTCAGCACGACCACTGGGGAGCAGGGACACGTGCTCTTTCTCTCTAACAAAACAGGAGCCCCGAGCTTTCTCCATTTCCAGACTCAGAGACCCTGGCTTCGGGAGGGAGGGAGGGAGGGGGGGGACCTCCGGGGTCACCTTCCGGCTCCCCACCTGCACAGGTATCACCTATGTGCTGCACCTCTGACTGGGGTGAGGGCAGGGTTCCGCTTCCTTTGGGTCTTAGGGAGGACGTTTAATAAGGTAAATGCAGCTGACGCTGATTTAGTTGGAAATGAAAATGATGTGTATTTGTTCTTTAAAAGACTGGAAATGGAGCCTAATAGCCCTCTCTCTCCCTCTCTCTCTCTCTCCCTTGAAGAATGAAGCATCGGTTTAGACAGCTGGATACAAAGGTACAGGTTTGTTTGTAGTTTAAGAAACACTATTTTCATCTCTATTATCTTTGAGCTTTCAGTGAGAGGCCGGTGGTTATCGTCCAAAATTAGAGAAGTGTATTATTAAAAAAAACAGATGGGACTTTGTCCATATTCAGCGCATCAGGTCTGGGCGGGGGAGCGGAATTGCTTCTCCGACGCTCCAGCCCACAGGGCCCTGAAGTCCTGTTCCCACGCTTTCCAAAACCTTGTCTGTCTCACGGCCCGCCTGTCCCTCGCCCAGCTGCAGAGGCAGGTGTAAGATGCTGGCAGTTAGGGGAGGCCTGAGAGGCCCGAAGAGAGGCTCCGGAGCCTGAGAGCCTCTGCGCTAGGCTTCGATGCCCCTCTCATTTGTTACCTATTTAATCTGAAGGGCACTGCAGATGCGTGAATTCACACGTGTGAACATTAGGCACAGGGAGAGCAGGACTGGACCTGGCACCCGTGTCCCTTCCTCCAGGGTCTGTTGATCAAAGCAGCCCCAGGCCGGCCCGGATCCAGGTGGGGGAGGAGGACCCCCCTGCGTGGCGTGGGAGGGACACGCGTGCTGGGGGGGAGGGCCTGGTGGCGGCCGTTTTCAGAGACACACTGTCGCACGGCAGTGCCTCTTGTTCCTGCTACTCTCACTCTGATGTTGTAATTGTTGCCAGCCAGGGGAATCCTCTAACTGTATTAGTATCCGTTACATGTTACATTATTTAAAAGTATTATCTCTCAGTGTTGTTAAAATTCATTATTTCTATGTAGGAATCACTAGCGATTTGCATTTGAGTAAAGCTAATGCTAACTGGTGCAAAGGATCCTCTGCTAGTGACGGGATCGCGGAAAGTCAGCGGTGGGCGGGGCCTGAGATGTACGTCATTCTGGTGGGCGGGGCCTGAGATGCGCGTCACGCAGCGATGGGCGGGGCCTGAGGCACACGTCACTCACTCTGACCCGGTCCAGGCAAGCGCCGCCCTCGCTGTCTGCTCTGCGTGTCTGTGGCTCGGAAAAGCTACAGAGCGATAATTTAAGGTTCAACGTTGGAAAGTCGATCTTGAGACCCGTTCTTTTTCTTCCCCCCTCCCCAAGCTAAATGATCTCAAGGGTCTTCTGAAAGAGATTGCCAATAAAATCAAATAAAACACATGAACCGTAATGGAGAAAAATCTACTAATAATAAGGTAAGTCACTGGAATGGCTTTTATTTATTTTTATTTTTTGCTCTGAAAATGTATATATTTTAAGACTAATTCAAAATAACGATATTTCTCGCAGTTATTTTATTTTCACATATTATCAGCTTTGAAAATAATGCCTCGTGTAAAAATCATAAAATACTGGGTTGCAGAAGGACCAAGGGAAGCCCTGGTCCGGTTACTCTCTGCACCAACTTCACACCCAGGCCAGAGGCTGGCACAGCCAGCAGTGGGCACACGTAGTCTTCTGGGCATTTTAAAAGCACTGGCGACCTGGACAGCTATTTTGGTATTCACTGAATCAGGGTCACACTGTTCTGAGACTTGGTGTTTTTTTCTTACTTAACTCTGTATTGCTGATGCCCTTAGAGATTAGTGCCTAAAAAGTGTAGCTCCTTGTCAGGATCCATCATTTTTGTTTATCACTCTGGGATATGAAATGTCTGCTTGCGTGTTTGTTCTGCTATCAGCAAATAAATATCGGCCTCCTTTTACTACCACACGTGCTTTAGTAAGGCAGTCACAGTTTTCAGCAGCAGCTCATTTGCAGAATAAAAATGTAATTCGATTAACCGGCGAAGTTAAACCCAAGGATTTACTCCCTGGTCTTACCCTGGGCTTTCATTATGTTTCCCCATTACCTGTCCAGATTCTGAAATGGATGCTTTAAGTGGTGTTGGGGACACAAAGAGCTAGGGGGAAAAAAGCCATGGGCATTCCAGTGGAGTGGATATTTTTTGAGAAAGTGAATTGCAAGGAATGAAAATACATGACTCCCTCCCTCCCTTTCTCTTTTCCCTTAATATGTACGAAGTGCCCGCTCAGTGCTGCAGGAACTGTGCGGGCTTCTGCCACGGCGCAGACACCTGAGTCTTCCTGTGCATCAAATCCACTGTAGAATTTCTACCCACCGACTGAGTGTGTTATAGGGTCACCGTGACCATCAGCTTACTTCCGATAGATCTGGACACTCAGTCCTTTCCCCTGGGTTCTGACGACTATATGTCACGTTAATGATCCCTCTAAGATGGAGGGTTGTGTTAGAATAAGATTAATGCATATTTTATATCATTGGAAAGGCCGGCATAGCCTCCTGAGTTGCTCAAGAAAATAGTGTGCCTCAACTCTTTAATAGTGGTGTTAAATGAAAATGATATTTCCCCTAACAATAAATTATAGTTTGGGTTTTGGAACATTTCCCATTTGTTTAAGTTATGAACTGAAATATTTTTTTAAATCAGGAAGAGAGAAAACAATTATAATGATTTTTAAAAACCGTAGAGGTGAGTTAATCGGAAGAGATTCCAAACGAGGTGGTTATTCACCGCCCACGACCCTGGTCTCCACACCTTGCATTCTTTCCCAAACGTGTTGACTTGGGAGTGAAATGAGGGAACAGACTGGCTCCTTGTCAGCTTGCCCTTATTAACTGGTGACTGACAGCAAGTGTCCTTCGTTTCCATGGGACCCTCCGTGAAAGAAAGAGGCCTGGAAGCTCACACGAGGAAACAGAGGCCCGCCCATTCCTGACCACCTGCGTCTTTAGGAGCAATGAGTTGGGTGTGTCCAGTGTTTTGTTACACTTTTTTCTTCTGGATGTAAGACCCATTTTCATTTGGGGATATAATCTGTCTGGCATAACCTTAAGAAGTTACTGAAAAGGCAGTTTTCTGGGCAACCAACTCCACGCCGCTAAAATGTGATTTTCGTGTCCCTCCTTGATAGCTCTCTCCCTACAGGGGTGACAGTGATCTCTCCTTGGTCGGGGACAAGGGGAGAGGCCCTGACGCAGGTGGGAGCGATTGACGGTGGAGGGAGGGCCGGAGCCACACCTGCGGCAGGTCTTTACCCCTCGGCCCGCCTGGGCCCTTCCTCCCACAGCCAGCCTTTGGTCCAGTGACTCGGGATGGAATCAGCAGACGGTTGTATAAATATTTCTTTCTCCTGCACTGAGGTTGAAAGGAAGTGAGACCCGGGGTGAGAGTAAAGCCATCTGTTTTCTGAAGCTTTATACCGAGTGCCCGAGGATCACGGGAGGCTTGGTCCCTGGACGTGGCTTAGCCCCACGGACTAACCCATCGATTCTTGCAGTGGCTGCACTGAGATTCCAGTTCAGTGAAAGAGCTTGATGTGCCTCTGGGAGTTCTCACTGGGCATCATTTCGATAAATTTCTGCAGTTCTTAACTGTATTATCAGCTCACCCTTCTCTTCATGCAGAAACCGCCCAGCGGGTGCAGCACTCGGGGGCTTCCCGGGTCTCCACCCACCCGGAGGGGCCTGAGCATCGGCCGTGGCCACGCTGTTCCCACGGGCAGACTGGCCAGAGCTCCCGGAACGGCCTCAGAGCCGCTTCAATACCAGAGAAACCCTCTCAGTGCTTGGTGGTATTTGCACCCGCTACCAGCATGGTAGCAATGTGTCTGGAAGCAAATGGATCCTGAGGATGAACATGGGGATCCCTTCGTCACAGTGTTTTCTTTGCTTCCACAGGTGACGTCAGACCTTGGAGTGGGAAGGGCACCAGGAGGGCTGATGAATGACTTTGTTACCGAATGAGAACTGCTCAGCCTTGGTCTTCATCACCC
Source organism: Miniopterus natalensis (assembly GCF_054644295.1). Lineage (NCBI taxonomy): Eukaryota > Metazoa > Chordata > Mammalia > Chiroptera > Miniopteridae > Miniopterus > Miniopterus natalensis. Next base: position 3,197,038 of record NC_142088.1, on the reverse strand, counting down.
TGTGTGCTGGGACCTGAGAATGAGACGGAGATGAGGGAACAGCGCCTCCTACAGGTGCTCCCCTGGAGCTGCCTGTTACCTCTGGGTCTCAGTGACCAGCACTTGCCGTTGATAGTTTTCAAGTCTGACCCCCCTTTGCCTCACTTCCCCCACTTTGGCCCAGGCCGGTGGGAGGAGTACATCCCTCCTGGAGTGGGGGCCTGGCCATGCTCCCTCCCTATCTGTGCAGCTACTTCGCTGGTCTCCAACCAATCACCCCTTATTTAACTTTTTGTATCTTGTGACTAATTCATTGGCGTGTTGTTAAAAGTCTCCCAAGTCAGGTCAGATTTTAAAACATGCTGTTGCAAGAGGGCCCCACTCTCCTCAGGAGGAGCGGTTTCCTCTCCTTACTGTGCTTTTTATCCCAAAGGAGGCGGCAGGCAAGCGTCCTTCCCTCTCCCCCAGCAGGATCTCCCACCTAAGGGCGCGCCCCGAGCTGACAAAGTGGAGCCTCGAGGGGCGCCTCTGCTTTTCACTGGGTGCTCCCCCCTCTCCTCTTCTTTACTGTTTTCCCATTAAAAATAACTCCTGGGTATTACAGAAAATTTAGACTACATGGGAACGTAGAAAGAATATAAATAGTTCTACTATCTAAAGATAATCACCACTGGCATTTCAGGCGCTTCCCCAGTGTGCTTGCTCCAATGCATGCGTGTCCCTCTCTCTTAGAATTTCGCATAATGTCATCATATAAAATTTCCTGTAAACTTTTTCACTTAACATTTTATCAAAAATGTCTTCTTTATAGCCGCGCTTTCTTAAACATCATATTAAGAATTGCATAATATTTAGCCTCTAACAGGTTTCACAGTGTGTGGTCATCGAAGGCTGTCTCCAGTTAGTCAGTGGGATGAGCACCTCTGTTCGTGAATCTTCCTGCCCTTGGGGAAATTCCCCACAGCTGGGTTCCCACGAATACGTATCGAGGACCCAACCACTTACAAGGCTTTTCCATAAACGCATAGCAAATAGGAATTACTAACTTGACTGTAAGATAGGAGATAGGTGAACCTAGAACTCTTAACATAAAATAATTACATTTAACCCTTAGCTTAGGAAGAGGCCAATGTGCTTATTTAAATATTATGGATGGTGAGATTATCTCATTAAACACTCCTGGTCCCAGCTTTCTCTGGAACAGGGGGTGTCTTCACCCCCAGGGGGTGGGTGGGCCGTGCATAAGGCAACGGGAGTGTCCATAATGAGTTTTCTCAGCTTTGAACAGGCTATAAACTTGGTGGCTGAAGAAGAAAACCTTAGAAGGAAGCTATTAAAAGATAATCCAATTAGAAAAACTACAAAAGCATGAGCCCAATGAAGAAAACTTTTTTTTATCTTGTCTGGGTGATTAAAAAGACCACTCACAGCATTCATGGTGTTTTCGGGGAATGAGCACAAATAAAAGCTGTCTTCTTAAATACCATGAATGGCCTAAAAGGGATGGACTCTGAGAACAGATGGCATCAAATTCACATGACAAAGATTGTCAGTGAGTGGCATTTTTGAGATTGCTCCTCGAGAGAATGTCATTTTCATTTCTCCATGGCAACAAGAGCGTCTGCCTTTTCTGAAGCCACCGGGGAGAGGCTGGTGTCATCTGCATACTAACTGGGAAAATAACGCACACGGCACCGCCTAAGATTGTGCGGAGAGAAACCGCAGTCCCGGCCTTACCCTCAGTGCAAGTAGGAGTTTTGAATTTAATCAGTGCATTCACATGAAAACCTCCCAGAAGACAAGATTTAGCCTAACTATTGGCTGATCCCCTTAAATTAAGCATTTGCCCATATTTTCATACTTCCACTGGCTGTTTTTCTGTGAGTTCAAGACACAGGCCTATGTGCACACCAGTGTCAGCAGCTAAAGGAATTCTCATTGACACAGACACAGAACGGGGACGGTACTCGGAACGCACACGTGCTGGAGGTAAGTGGTCGACGTTCCGACTCGGCCTGTCGGGGAGGTGGCTTTTGGGCGGTTACTCTGTGACTTTTGCATAAAAAGTCGTTCCTTTAGGTGTGGCTCGTGAAAATAGAGCAGGTGTTGAAGTACCTCTAGTCCAAGGTGCTGTGTCTGTGTGAGGCCCCAAAAGCGCCGTGCCCCTGTCCACGACCACTGATAATCCCGCTGCGTGGTTTCAATCAGTGTTAACGAATTAAATGATGGAGGAACTGCTGTGTGTTGCTCTTGTCATTTGTTGGAGAGTGCAAACAGAGCTCCTCGGTCGGTCGATTTATTTTCTCTCCGCGGAGGACTGGAGCACCCTGACCGGAGCGGGCCGGAGGGGCCGTGGGGGCCTGGTTCCTGCAGCAGGGCCCGGTTTGCCCATGGCCCACCTTTCATGGCCCGGAGGGGGCGCCCAGCCGAGCCTGGGGGGGCAGGAAGGCGCCCAGGATCGGCGCAGGGATGGTGAGGAGGACTGGCCTCAGCGGGGGGCTGCCTGAGGTGGAGAGAACATTGGGCGAGAGCGCGGGAGCGCGAACGGGAACCGGCTGGCCGGGGTGCAGGTCTCGACTCTGGTGCGGCCTGGACCGCGCCCGGCAAGCAGTCCCCTCGCACAGGTCACCTGTCGCCTCTGTGGGTCGCTCAGCAGCGTCGCTCACATGCTGTGCTCTGGGCGAGGGGTTTCACCATAGGGTTGTCCTGTAGAGTTTGCCCTCGCACGTCAGGAAAGGTTTTAGCCGGGAAAAATGAAACCAGCCAACCGCGCCCTGGGAGCCGTCCTGGTCCAGATTAAGGGGGCAGGGGCTTCTTGCTGGGGCACAGGGGGGGTGTGTGAGCGTGTTGGGGGGCATTGAGGCGCATCTTCAATGGCTCCTTCCCACTCTCAACCCCAAACTACATTCCTCGCCCAGTGGAGGGCTTTTGATTTTAAAAATAAGCCAAAAAAAACACCCCTCCCACATTAAGAGCTTTAGTAGTTTTTGGTTTCATTTTTGTTTTTTTGTTTAGTTTTGGGGTGGGGGACTGGTGTTTGCAGTGATCTTGCGAGGATGAAGGGAGACCCACGGCTCGTTCTGCCTCGTGGCTTTTAAATAAGATAGCGATGCTCCTCCCGAGCCCTGACTCCCCGGGGTGCGGCCACTCCAGGCCCCGCGCCTCTGTCCCTTCTCTGCCCCCAGGCTTCCTCTGTCCTGTTTTCCCCACCTCGGCTCCCTCTTTTTCACTCCAGCTGGCACACGGCTCTGAGGTCCAGTCCATTTCTCTCAAGGATAAAAGGGAAATGCCTCTGGGCTGCGGGAGAGCCGCCGCCTCCAGTCTCACCGCTCGTGCCCACGGACAGACCGGCCGACCCGCGTCACTGCTGCGGAGTGGACGCCCTGCCCCGCTCCCCTGCTTCTCCGGAACCCGGCCCACTCCGGGATTATTCCAGAAACGGGCTCCTTCCAGGCCCCTGTCCGCGTCTCTCAGGCGGATCAGCAATTTATGAAGCTTCACTCTGAGCCACGTTCCTTCTGTGGCCAGAACTGAAGACCCAGGGCGGGGGAGGGGTGCCCGGCTCCCGGCAGGCTTCCCTGACAGCCCAGCTCCCCAGGGGGGACAGGACCCGCCCGTCCGCATCTCTGCTCCCCACAGACCTCTCCGCTCTCCACCCATCAGCCCACAAGCCCACCTAGGCCCCGGCTTCGACCCCCACTGTCCTTGGGGTGTCAGGAAGCAGGAGAATCTCATGCTACCTGAGGGTTGTTTTCAGGTCAGGAGGACAGGGCAGCTCAGGGCCCCTGGCGAGAAGGTGCCTCTGGGCCTCTGGTCATTGTTTACACCTTCGAGAGTCAACAAAGAGTTTAACAGCCCAGGTCCCTGGGGCGCGGCCGCCCCACCTGGAAGCCGGGGGAGGGAAGGCCCCTGTGCTGACCCCCAAGCAGCCCCCTACCTGTGTTCTTCAAAGAGGCACCCGCTGAAAAATGTCCTGAAAACAACCCTATCTTCCCAGGGAAAAGAAATATTTGTATGAGAGGGTCACAGACGCTTTTAGATAAATTTTTGTAGCCCTTCCAGAGGCTGAGCCCACAAACGTGTCCACCGATTTACATTTTTAAAAAGGAAGCGTGTTGCTTTAACATGATCTGGAACCCAGCCTCCTAGAAGTGCCATTACGCTCCCAAAGGGTTGGCCCGGGGTCCGAACATGGTTGCTAGAAGTATAAACGTCTCCTGGGTATCCTTCCACCGTGGTGACTGAGCTCTTTCGTTTTCAGTGACTGAGCACTTGCTGGTTGTAGAAATGGAGACAGACCCAGGGTCTGCTCCAGGCCTGAGCCCCCGGGCTGCGTGGCAAAGACCCCGGAAGGCTCACGTGGCATCGCGTGGGGGTGTGCGCCCAAAAGACAAGGAGGGGCTGGCCAGTGTGGCTCAGTGGTTGAGCGTCACCCCAGGAACCAAGAGGCCACCGGTTGGGTTCCCGGTCAGGGCACATGCGTGGGTTTGGGGCTCGATCCCCAGTAGGGGGGGTGCAGGAGGCAGCTGATTGAGTTTCTCACATCAATGTTTTTCTCTCTCTCCCTTCTTTTTCTCTCTAAAAATCAATAAAAATTGGAAGACAGCTGCAAAATTTGTGGTTTATAACCAGATAAAGGCTTGGTTGACATTTGCTCCAAACTCAATTTTTTCTTAATAACTTCAACAATTCTTGTTGGAACAGCAGAAAACTGCTGGAATGAATGCTGTACAATTTCTGCAGATGGGAAAACAGGATCATGAAAGAAAGAAATTATAGCCTGAAGTTCAATGGATGGCTTACATTTATTTTTTTTTTATTACTTTTTAAAAATATGCTTTTATTGATTTCAGAGAGAGGAAGGGAGAGGGAGAGAGAGAGAAAGGCCACTGATGAGACGGAATCACCGACCAGCTGCCTCCTGCACGTCCCCCCCTGGGGGTCGAGCCTGAAGCCCAGGCAGGTGCCCTGACTGGGAACCTAACCATGACCTCCAGGTTCATGGGGTAACACTCAACCACTGAGCCACACCGGCCGGCTGGACGACTTACGCTGAATCTTCTAGGTTTAGCAGACGTGACGAACTCTGCAGAGGCATTTTCAGATCATCACTTTCGAGCACTAATCAGGGCCTGCTCTGCCTGCCCGGCGCCCGTGTTTATTGTAGCAGGTGAATCTGAGAAATGAAATGACCTCTCAGTGCACCAGCCAGCTACAGGCAAAATCAATAGTCCTGTGCCGGCGATGTTGCTTTATTGTTGACTCCTTAATCTCCTCTACTCGTTTGCAATTACTTTTATTATTACTGCTCATTTAATGAGACCCTGGAGTTCCCAGCCAGATGGTGTCGATAGTTAAATCTGGAAGATGCTGATGGGATTGGGTTCAGACCAGGTCAAGAGTAATGGACTTAGAAATCTTCGTGGTCATCGCCTCGAAGCACACCCTCTGGGTACCTTTTATACACCAGAAATTACTGCCGGCTCCAAAGAGAAAGACGTGGATTAAGGTTCAGAGAGATGAAGTATGTTCATTCATTCGTTCATTTAACAAATATTTAATTCTGTTCCCACCTGGGTGTTGCAGTATTGTGTGCCCAGGACAGGCCTTTCTGAGGCCCAGCACAGCACAGCTTCCTATGTGTGAATTCTAAAAATGCGAACACAGGACCTGCATGTCACACAAACGGTATTCGCTACAAAGTGTCTCTTCTTTTTCATGGCTGAGGAACTGCCTTGGGATTTTATAGCAGGTGAAAGTCATCAATATGCAAACACCTTCCTGTCCAAGAGAAGCACAAAAGTGCCCATTGGCAGAGGAGGTGGGTCCTTGCTGATTAAATGAACCCTCTTTGCAGTTATAATTTCCCAAAAGATCTTGACATAAACACGCTTTTCATAAACAGCCAACTTCAACTGCAAGGTCGTTAGGAGCAAGAGAGGGGATCTAAACCAACAACAGTCTAAAACGAAGTTTTGTTGAAAACTAGATTCACCCCCCCCTCCAAAAATGGAACGAAAACAAAGAGAAATAAACTGTGCATGTGGGTGAACTGAAACTAGAGAAAAACAAACAGTGCACCCGGTCCCCGGGCCTCGTGTTGACGTTGCCATGGGCTAAAGTCCCAGGATGAGATTGCAGCTCCAAGAGTGGCCTCAGGCTGGCACCTTTTCACAGGCTGAACGCTGCCCGGGTAAATGTTCACCCTGGATCAATGGTCTCTGGTTAAGCTCCAGACTGCCCGGTCCGAGGGAGCGAGGGGGTGACACCCGATAAACAGCTGCTCTCAGGACGAGGAGCGGGCCCCTGACACACAGAGACCCTCCCCCGGCTCCGAATGAAAACGATTTTCCCCGGCACGGAGAAGATGGTGCTGAAGACATTATTGGTCATGTTTGTCCTTGGAACGAGCAGCTGGTCCTGTGCAGGTAGGGGACTCCTCTCCACCGGATCTGGGGGAGGTGGCGGCCCGTGCCCCTGGCCTCACCGTGTCCCGCGTGCTTGCGTGTCCAGGGTTCCCGGTGTATGACTACGACCCGGCCTCGCTGCGGGCAGCCCTGGGCGCGTCGGTGGCAGACGTGAACGCTCGCTCCCTGAGCGCCTACCTGTTCCGGGCCTTCAGGAGCTCCGTAAAGAGGGTAAGCGTGCAGTGCCCCCTCCACGCCTCTTCCTACCGCTTTCTGCCTTTTTTCTTTGGTCAGTGTGTTGGGTACACTTTTTTTTCATTTTTCATTTTAAAATGATAATGGCTGGTCATCTCTTTCAGACGGTTTTTTGACAGAGAAGGGATTTAGTTACGATTCTGCCATAAGGCTCCCCAGCTCCTCAGGGGCCCGGGTCCTCCGACCTCCACCCTGCGCCTCGCCCTGGCCCCGTTCCCGGTTCCAGACGGTTCCTGCCGAGCATCCTGCCTTTGTAGCCCGTGTCCCCAGGGTGCCTCTTGAGACCCTTTATTAAGAACTGCTCCTTTATTAGAACCGAGGCCTTTTCAAGTCCAGCTGTTCTGCTTCTGACATTCACAGGAAATAAACTCTGGCTTTTGAGCTCACGAAATGCTTCCTTTGCCAGCGTGGTAGTTGTTTTTCCTGTTAGCGTTGGGCGTCGGGAAAGATGGGTTTTCTCGGCCTTCCCGGGACTAAGTCTGTGATAGGCAAAGAGAGAGAGGCAGAGGTATCCCCCAAAGGACATGAGGATCCTGGACAGCAAGTCGCCTCCCCCTCCTGTCCCCCGAGGATTTCATTCCTGTGCACAGGGGCAGAGATGCCCTCACGTTAGTTCAGGTGACGGTGGGGGCGGGCTGGGTCCTTTGAGCCACAGGCCGCGTGGGGCGTGGAGGGGCCCTCTGCCCGCGTCTCCCAGCCGTCTGCGGGCCACCTCCGCTCGCGCTTAGCTTGCTCCCTCTCTGACCGTGAGGAGCGCGTGGCTCATGGTTTCTTAGCTCTGGTCTCCAAACGCACCAAGCTCACCTTGACCCTTCCTCAGAAAACAGCTCCGTGTCCTGTTTCCAGGGCCCCGGGAAATGAATCGAATCATCCCAATCGGGCCAGAGGTCATGAAGACGACAGGTGATGCTTTAGTCAGTTAGGTGCGCAGCCCGGGGCCAGGCTGTCGTGGCCGGAGCGGGGCCCCTTGGCCTGGACACTGTGGTGTGGGGACCATGTGAGACGTGTGCAGTCAGCTGGCTGACACGCTGAGGGGCGAACCCGTCCTGGAAGGGAGCTGGGCCGCCATAAAGAACCTCGCTCCTCGCACTGGCTCCGTTGGCTTCTGCCTTTTGCATTTCACGAGGCCCACGTGCGCTGTGGGGAATCGTCCGCCTGCCAGGCCCGCAGGTGAGCAGTTTAAATCTGCTTAAGTTTCAGTTTAGCTGGGCTCCCGACAGAAGAAAGTGAGTAGTTCATTGGAGAGGTCCTGAGAGAGCCCAGGACGGACACCACAGAAGCCTGGCGGGGGGACACTAGCCGGTGTGAGGCAGGGCCACGCGGGCACCTTCCGGCAAGTGACCGTCTTGGTACAGACACAGGCGGGTGCCTGCAAACACACGCGCGCCCGCGTGCGCTCCTCAGTGAGCGCACAGAGATGCCGCCGTCCTATCTGGAAGCCTCCTCCTCTTGCCTCTCCGGCCTTTTCCGATTATTCAGATTCACTGGTCAGGCGACATTCCCTAGTGCCCCTTCCATGAAAACTTCTCGTGTCCACGAATGACTGCAAAACGACCCCAAGTATCGAAATGGGGAGTCATGAATAAGTTTGGCCAGTAGGCAAATTTGCGGAAGGTGAGAATCAGGAGGATCGGTTGTAAAGGTAAGTCGTCAGGCAGGACCCTTCCCTTGGGGTTGGGACACCGAGGGGCTGGTCTGTTTCCTCCGGGCAGTGCAGGGCCCCGGGCAAAGCGTCTCCCTGCTTTCAGCGAGAGGGCGCGGGAGGGTCACGGCTGAGATGCCTGACATTTTCCTGGTGGGTGATACTGTAGTGTTTTCCCGGCTGCTTTTCCTGGTGGGTGATACTGTAGCGTTTTCCCGGCTGCTTTTCCTGGTGGATGACACTGTAGCGCTTTCCCGGCTACTTTTCCTGGTGGATGACACTGTAGCGCTTTCCCGGCTGTTTTTCCCAGTGGATGATACTGTAGCGCTTTCTCAGATGGTACTGGAATGTTTTCTCATTGTGCCTGGAGAGACACTCTCACAACGTGAATTTCAGGACCACATCGATGGCACAGCCACACTGTTTCTGCGCAGGTCAGCGTCCTGGGTGAGGACAGCTTGAGCATGGATATAGAGTTCAGCATTCGAGAGACCACCTGCAGGAGGGACTCTGGGGCAGATCCCGCCACCTGTGACTTCCAAAGGGGCTACTACGTGGTAAGTGTGGTGGGACGGGCCACTCACCCTCCCAGAAACTGACACGAGGAAGCACCTCGTCTTCTTCCGTGACCTGGGGCCGCTTTGTTGTCACTCTGAGGGCGTGGCCTGCTGCCTGTTGTCCGGCCACACTGGGAGGCATTAAGTGTGCCCACGCTGTATGTTCCCTGGGTGGGGGCAGTGAGCCCAGTGGTCGAGGGCTTGAGCTCTGGAGTATGTGGTCCTGAATGATCCTGGCAAATTATTTAGTCCCTGCTGCCTCGGTTTCCTGACCTTTAAAATGGGGATATTGATGGTTCCAAGCAAAGTGAATACAAAGAGGCCAACTCCAAACAGATCCCAGAGACATTTCAGATTCTGCTTAAGATAATTTTGTAACGCGAACGGTGAGAGTCGCGTTCCTTTGCGGTGAACAGTTGTATACTCTCTCCCCCCCTCTGGCTCAGGCTGCACTGGGGATAAACATCAGGAGTAAATGTCAGTGACCATACATGGTCCCACCCCTGGTTCACCGCCGAGGGAGCACCACTGACCCAATGTTCGCCTTCCGAGGCGCTTGCGTTGAGATGTATGCGCTCTGGCCTGTTACGCTATCAGTTTATGTCGGGGTTGCTTCGTAGTGACGTAAAGTCTAAAAAAGAATCTTTTGTTTTATTATTTGTTTCATGAGACTTTTCGCCAGGGCTCTGTTTTACAAACGACCCAACCCCAAGTGTCACAGCATCTGTTAAGTGAAATCTGAGGCCTGTGGAGAGCCCTGGGCTCTTCTCGCTTCTTTCTGTTCACTTGGGAAAGTGAGGGCGGCCCCTCCGCGCTCGTGAGGGAGCGTCTGCGTTCCCGGGGCCCCTAATGTACCAGGCGCCTACGAGATAGATATTTCACTCTCTCCTTGGGTCTTGAGAAATTTCCCCTCTGGAAAAGCGAAAAGCCTCTGAGTTTTCCCTTTCTGCCCGCGTCCTCTTGTCCGGCCTTCCTGACCTCTCAGAGGGCCGAACCCTCTGCGAGCGGCTGGAGGTGCAGCTCATTGTTTCGCGCTTTGCAGCCCGCAGCCACCTGCAGGAGCACCGTGCGGATGTCAGCCAAGCAGGTGCAGGACGTGTGGGTCCGCTGCGGCTGGTCCTCCAGCTCCGAGTCGGACAGCAGTGAAGAGGTAGGCGCGGGGCTCGGCGTGCTCCAGGACAGCGCCCCCTAGGGTCCGTGAGGGTCCATGACAGCGACACGGCTGTGCCAGTCGGAGCCTCGCCCAGGGTGGGCCAGCACAGCTCCGCCTGCTCAGCTGATTCTCCCTTACAGACCTACAGTCTCATTTTCAATGTCCCTACTTCCTCCAGCCCATTCTCTGTATCTGTACATCTATATCTATTTCTACCTCTCTAGTTCCCCAAGATTTGTGAAACAGAGCTTCAAGTAACAATTAGCAAATCTTCACAGTTTTAGACCTAAGTATGCTGCTCATGGTCCCATGGTTTAGTGGAACAAGAGGGACATTTTTGCTGGACCCAAGTTCAAAATTATTTCCAGCTCTGCAGCCTAGGGCGGGATACCCAACCCTCACGACCTGCAGCTCCTTCGCCGTAAGGGCAGGAGTAAGTGCCAGGAACAAAGGCCATCCGGTAGGTAGGCTGTGGACCGGACCCAGGTGTGCCTGGGAGGTGGGCCTGGCGCCCGGGTCATGGCGGGCACGCAGCGAGTGGCGGGACACGCTTCCCCCTTCCGTCGCCCCGGAGTGGACTTGCCCGCTCCCTAACGTAGTCTGTGAGGGCAGGAGCGTTTGCTTCTGTCAGTCCAGGGTGATGATCGATGGGGGGTGGACACTCAGCAAGCACCCGCTGGACGAGCTTTTAAAGCTGAGGGAGAAGTGGCGAGGGTAAGGGTCTGCCTCTAACAGGATAAAAACAGCTGTCACGTCGTTTCTTCATAACGGGACAGTATTCTTGCCAGGCGTTTAAAACACATCTCTACCCGTATACAGCTGGTATTTTAGTTTATCTACTCATGGACTGACACGGACAGAAACCCACGACTGGAGGGAGCAGAACACAGAGGGGGGGCGGCTTGGGGGGAGGTCAGGAGACGCCTCACTGGTCACGTCGGGCATCCCTGGCTGGCCCTCATGGCAGTGGGGCTGTTGAAAGGTTTAAGTAGGGCAGTGACAGGAGAGATGAAGAGTGGATAGGAACTACCTAAGAGTAGATGGGGCGAGGCAGGACAGGTGAGCGAGACGGGGCTGGCAGGACAGGTGAGCGAGACGGGGCTGGCAGGACAGGTGAGCGAGACGGGGCTGGCAGGACAGGTGAGCGGGACGGGGCTGGCAGGACAGGTGAGCGGGACGGGGCTGGCAGGACAGGTGAGCGGGACGGGGCTGGCAGGACAGGTGAGCGGGACGGGGCTGGCAGGACAGGTGAGCGGGACGGGGCTGGCAGGACAGGTGAGCGGGACGGGGCTGGCAGGACAGGTGAGCGGGACGGGGCTGGCAGGACAGGTGAGTGGGACAGGCTGGCAGGACAGGTGAGCGGGACGGGGCTGGCAGGACAGGTGAGTGGGACGGGGCTGGCAGGACAGGTGAGTGGGACAGGCTGGCAGGACAGGTGAGTGGGACAGGCTGGCAGGACAGGTGAGTGGGACGGGGCTGGCAGGACAGGTGAGTGGGACGGGGCTGGCAGGACAGGTGAGTGGGACGGGGCTGGCAGGACAGGTGAGCGGGACGGGGCTGGCAGGACAGGTGAGTGGGACGGGGCTGGCAGGACAGGTGAGTGGGACAGGCTGGCAGGACAGGTGAGCGGGACGGGGCTGGCAGGACAGGTGAGTGGGACGGGGCTGGCAGGACAGGTGAGCGAGACGGGGCTGGCAGGACAGGTGAGTGGGACAGGCTGGCAGGACAGGTGAGCGAGACGGGGCTGGCAGGACAGGTGAGTGGGACGGGGCTGGCAGGACAGGTGAGTGGGACGGGGCTGGCAGGACAGGTGAGTGGGACGGGGCTGGCAGGACAGGTGAGTGGGACGGGGCTGGCAGGACAGGTGAGTGAGACGGGGCTGGCAGGACAGGTGAGTGGGACGGGGCTGGCAGGACAGGTGAGTGGGACGGGGCTGGCAGGACAGGTGAGCGAGACGGGGCTGGCAGGACAGGTGAGCGAGACGGGGCTGGCAGGACAGGTGAGCGAGACGGGGCTGGCAGGACAGGTGAGCGAGACGGGGCTGGCAGGACAGGTGAGCGAGACGGGGCTGGCAGGACAGGTGAGCGGGACGGGGCTGGCAGGACAGGTGAGTGGGACAGGCTGGCAGGACAGGTGAGCGAGACGGGGCTGGCAGGACAGGTGAGCGGGACGGGGCTGGCAGGACAGGTGAGTGGGACAGGCTGGCAGGACAGGTGAGCGAGACGGGGCTGGCAGGACAGGTGAGTGGGACAGGCTGGCAGGACAGGTGAGTGGGACAGGCTGGCAGGACAGGTGAGCGAGACGGGGCTGGCAGGACAGGTGAGTGGGACAGGCTGGCAGGACAGGTGAGTGAGACGGGGCTGGCAGGACAGGTGAGTGGGACAGGCTGGCAGGACAGGTGAGTGAGACGGGGCTGGCAGGACAGGTGAGTGGGACAGGCTGGCAGGACAGGTGAGTGAGACGGGGCTGGCAGGACAGGTGAGTGGGACAGGCTGGCAGGACAGGTGAGTGAGACGGGGCTGGCAGGACAGGTGAGTGGGACGGGGCTGGCAGGACAGGTGAGTGGGACAGGCTGGCAGGACAGGTGAGTGGGACGGGGCTGGCAGGACAGGTGAGTGGGACGGGGCTGGCAGGACAGGTGAATGAGAACTCTGACTGGGGCTAGGAGTTAGTAGTGAATATTGAGAGATTCTAGTTCATTCTATGACCTTTGAGACAATTGGAATTAATTACTAATGGCCCTGTAAATCAGCTCCTCTCCATGTCTGGCTTGGGAAGCTGATTCTGGCTGTTCGGGCAACCCACAAGCCTTCCTCGCTACAGAGTGAGGGCCACTCACGATCGCCCCAATCCCACATTTTGTAAGAAGATGCTGACGTTAGGTTAGGTTGTTCCCTGAAACAAACACGATTTTCACATAAACTCTCAGGTTGTTTTTCCTCGAAGATTAGGAGGTTGTAAAGAATTCTGAGAAAATTTTTAAAAAGAACCCCTTCAATTAAAGAATTCTGCAATTCAAAAGGAAGAGAGCAGGTGGAGTTTAATTCCTGGAAACCGAAATAGATTTCTTGGATGAAACAAAAAAATTAGAAAACAGCTGCGAACCGTTTTCAGTGGAATAAATGGTGACACTACCGACGCGAAAGATAAGAGACTGGATGGATTTAGACATGGAACAAACCAACCGCTGCTGGAAGCAGGAAACGCTTCCAACGGCCGGGCAGACTTGCATTTTTTTACAGCGTCTTTCCTTTTTCTCTCTTCCATGTGCTGATACATACTGGTGCCTACATTTATGTAGATGGTTTTTGGGGGTCTATTGGGATCCTCTACGTGGAGAAACAATTATCTATTTGGTAAGCTGAGATCTGTTCTTTTTTTAATGTTGGTTTTTTTTTCCTTGAAACAACTTCATATGGAAACTTTCTCTTGGTGAGTCATTTAATACTAGACATGTCTATACCTACCCTTGGAACAACTGCAGTCGTTACAGAAGATAAACACTTGCCTTCATTTTGGTTCCCTTCTCCACGCTAGGCAACAGCGATACAATGTTTCATTTAGGGGTCTGTTTATGTTTACAGAGAGGTTTTCATGCATGACTTCATCTGATGGCCCCACATCTCTGTCCAATAGTCAAGGTGGATGCTGGTTCCCCTTGAGAGGGTCTATAAACTTGAACAGTTTGCTCAGCCCTCCTGGATGCATGACCTAAGCTATGGGGCCCAGGATGCAGTAACCTGTAGCCAGGAGGACCTGGACTGAAGCTCATCTACTGGGCGGCCTCCAGCTGCGTGTCGAGGACGGACCACCCCTTTCCGAGTCTTGGTTGGGGGAGGGAGGCTCTCCTTTCTTTCCTTCTTGGGTGGCCCCTCGTTTGAAGTAGGATGGGTTAATGTCCTGTGGCCGTTGTTATGTTCCTGAGGCTTTTTCCTGTTGGTGCTGATGGTGGCCAAACTCTTCGGTGATCTCCCACTTCCCCCTTGTTTAAGGGGCACGTCTGGGGCATCAATAATAAATTCACAGAATGTCCCAGAAGCGGCAAGGCCTCACGACTGTTGCTGTGTTCCAGGCCTCGTTCCCAACACACCCAGAAGTGAGCAGTTTCAGGAACGGTCACGCGGTAAGTGGCCCTGTCTTCCTCCCGAGGTCAGCAGACTGTTCTCATCAGGCCAGGCTGGGTGGGAGTCGTTTCACAGGAGATCAACCCCTGACGCACAAACTGTTTTAAGTGGAAGTGGAAAGAGAGCACAGTACCACATAAGCTGGCTCTGCGCATCGCTCCAAAGGTAAACTTGAGGCAGTAAAAGCTCAGTTAAGTGTTACCAGGAGTCGAAACATCAAACCTGGCTCGGGAGATCAGCACTGACCTTCTCTCCTGCCCCCCGTTGGGGCGTTTTCTGAACCCAAATCCTTTCGATCTTCCCTTTGCCCTCTACTCTCAACTATAGTTTGTGATAAGCAGACAAAATTAACAGTATGCATTTTCTCACGTTTACAGATCGGTTTTCTTATTTAATCTTTGTGATAGCTCAGTAAACCAGGTTATTTACCTGCTTATATAGAAGAAATGAGTAATAACTCATGACATTAATTGTATACACAAAATTCTTACTCTGCCCTAATTGCTAGGCACAATTTTCTCCTTCAGTTTCACCACCATCCTGTGGGGTGGCGCTGTGTTCATTCCCATTTTGCTGATGAGCAAACTGAGGCTTAGTGAGTTTCTGTAACTTGCCCAAGGCTACGCTGCCATCATAAGACTTTGATCCAGTTGGCAAGTGGCAGAGAAAGGACTTTGATACAGACCTGCCGGATTCTGAAGCCTGTTTTTATTTTTTTCCATGCTGCTTTCCAAAACAACTGTGAGATTCACGCTCTGTCCCAGAGCTCTCCATCGCAATGATTAAAACACATACGAATATTTCATTGGATTCAGCCTCTGAGCCTCATTAGGCATGCTCCAATTTATTTGGACTGCTATGGCTTACAATCTGAGGCTTGATTTAAAAAAAAAAAAAAAAAAAATCCTAAGTTTTAGACCGTCTCCAAATTGTCACTTTGAAAGGATATACAGTTATTCCACCAGTGTGACCACCACTGAGAACATTTTTTCAACAACTTCTTTTGGAACTGCCTTCGTGGTTCATTTTTTTGAATTTCTGTCATGGTGGAAAATATTTGTTATTAGGCTTGATTTTGGAAATAGCCAAAAGACATTTGGAAATAAATCTGATTAATCAGATTAATAACCAATTGCTGTGTTGTCAAATTACCCCAAACTTAGCAGCTTGGAGCAATAATTGTCTATTCGCATAGTTTTCGAGGGTTGGGAACCCAGAAGCAGCTTAGCTGGGTGTGTCTGGCTGAGTCTCTGACAAGGTTACAGACACGATGTTGACCAGGGAGGGCTGTGATGTCATCCGAAGGCCTGCTTGGGGCCAAAGGGTTCACTTCCAAGGCTACTCACATGTTGGTTGGTGGGCCTCAGGTCTTCACGGGCTGTTGGACTGAGGGCTTCAGTTTCCCATGATATGGACCTTTCCACAGGGTTGTCTGAATATCTGCAAAATGCTGGCTTCCCCCAAGAAAATGATGGGGGGGGGGGTGCCCAAGCTGCAGAGTACCCAGGACAGAGGCATCGTCTTTTGTGACCTAATTCCAGAAGTGATAGACCGTCATTTCTGCATATTTATTAATCACGCAGACCCACCCTGGTTCTGTGTGGGCAGGGAATGCCCAAGAGTGTGAACAGCAGGAGGCCGCCTTGGAGGTTGGCTAACACACTGGGGAAATGCCATTTGGGATGAGAAATATATGGATGTAAATGAATGTGACTAGAATCCCAGAGCCGAAATCTAACAACATCTCGGGCTTTGGGAGCTTCTCTGACACAGATGGGCCGCTCTCCCAGAGGCGGCTTTGACCATGACAGTTTAGTTCAATGCAGCAAATCTGTGTGACAAGCACTGGGCAGACCCACAGGGGACCGAGAGAGAAATGTGACAGTCTGTGCCCTCGAGGGCTTGCCCTTGTGACTGAGACAGATCACATGAGGTGGGGAGAAATAAGCACTGGGTTCGAGAGAGCTTGACAAGAAAGACGAAGTTACGGGGTTCTGGGGGTAGTGTGGGTTCCGGTTATGCTCCGCACGGCCCTTCTCATTACTTCATTGTCGCCTGGTCGACGTCGGCTAACCCTCGGTGTGAGTGACAGAGCCTCTGCCCTTCTCTCTCCAGAGATCATGAGAAGGGCCTTCCCGCCTGGAAACAGAAGGCACCCAAGCCAGTGGCCCAGAGCGAGAGCAAACACTGGCCTCGAGTAGCAGCCTTGAGGTAAGAGAACAGGGTAAAACCTGTGTGTTTGGAAACAGAGGGAAAGCCTTCGCCTGAGCGCCCGCACCTGCCAGCGCCTGTGTGCGGGGCCCGGCCCCCCTTGCCCCCCTCGCCCCCCTCCCTGACCGCTCCCCTCTGCACCCTCCACCTCCTTCCCGTGGCTTTTGTAGTTCCTGCCACTGATGTGATCAAATTTAAGAGCAAACAAGAGACCAGCCCCTTGCTTTGGCCACGCGTCCCTTCCGCCCGCCCCTTTCTCTGCTCGGCTTCTTGCCACAGTTTCCACTCCGGCTCCGGCTCCGGCTCCCGCTGACCTCCTCGCCTCCTGTTTGCTTTTCTGCCGTTTGGAAACTGGGTTTTAACCCTTCAGATCTGTGAGGCCTGACCCGCCTGCCTTTTCTCGGTCGGTGACTTAGGTCCCGGTGAGGGCTCGGGCTGTCTGTCACCCGCCGGGTCGTCTCTCCCACTTGCCTGACTTTATCATCGCGATGCACATATTTCCAAGTCCTCAGCTCTTGTCCTGCTCGGCCTGGGACCCGGGCCCTGGGCCCTGATGGCCACTAGATGCAGTTGCTATGGAAATCCTGGGAGCAAGTGAAACTCAACTGGCCTCTTCTCCAGCTCCCTTTCTCAGTGGAAGCCACCACCATCCGCCTAATTTTCACAAGTTCACAATTTTAGAGCATCCTTGACTCTACTTTCCCCTCTGTCTTCTCCCAAAATTGGCAAATGACTGGTTTGGTCCGTGCATTTTCTCTGGCATTGGCCCAGGTCCCGGTCCCACGATGTCCGCCTCACACACTGTCCTCAGGTTTACCTGGAAGCACAGAGGAGACTCTGGGCCTTCTCCGTGAGACCCCCTAATATTCGCTTCACTTATGGGATAAAGCAGAGGTGTGCAAAAGTCAGACCCCAAGCCAGGGGCAGTATTGTGGGGGGCTGGAGACTGAGCCCTGGCTTCCCAGACCCACACTGGGCATTGAGTCTCATGGAGGGTGAGGTGCATTAACTCCCAGTTACTGGGGATTGGAGCAATTGAAGCTGTGTATTTCTGAAGGCGTTTGGTAAAGGGACATCATGAAGGACACACTTAAAGGAACCTTTGGACGCAATCATAGGTATCAACTCAGTGTGCATTCATTTTCACACACACGTGCGCACGCATACACCACACGCAAGTTAATAATAAAGCCTGGGCTCTCCCGGGCTTTACAGTTTACATAGCACTGTGTGCCTTCAGGATAAAGTCCGAACTCCCTAGCCTGGCCGGGGAAGGCCTTGGTGACCTGGCCCCTTCCACTTCTCTGGCCTGTTCCTCCCGAGTCCACCCAGCCCCTAAACCCCTGCAGCACTCAGACACCTGCAGTTCCTCCCGCTGGGCCTCTCCCTGGGACACCCCCCGGCGAGTCCCTCCTCCCCACTCAGGCCTCAGTGTGGGGGGCCCTCCCGGTTAGAGCTACATCCCTATGGGCCTCCCTCAAGTCAGCCCCGGGCACTGCAACGGCTTATCTCCTCTCTGCCCCTTCTGTCCCCACCAGCCTCCCGGGGCGCAGAGCTCGGGGAGCTTCCTCGCCATCGGCTCCCGGTGCCCGCCCAGGGCTGGGCACGCAGCAGGCATTCGGGAAGCGTGCTTTGACTGAATGATGGGATTCTTCACTTGGGTTCCTTGAGAGTCTATTATTTAAAACAAACAACCAACCAACCAACCAACCAAAAAAACCCAGCTAAGCATAGTGTAATTGATTTAAAAGAAGACAACTGACTTTTTACTAAAATAGAAGGAAAATTGACCAGTGAGGTCATATTGGGTGGAAGATAGTAGGTTTACTTTTCCATCTATGTGCCCCTAAAAATAAAAACCAGCTTCAGCTGAGATCTAGAAACTACTCATTATGAAGAAACAGACTCATCACTTTCCTTTTTTACAAACTTAGGTCATTTCCTTCTGTTTTGTGGAGCATCCTCGGGGGGGGAAAGATAGGCTTCTCCAGGCAGGGCCTCTATTTTATTATTAATGATATGCGTGTATTGGGCATGCACGTGTATGTATTGCTATATAAATCCATGACCTGATTTCTATAAAAAGAATTGATGGCTTCTTTTAAAAAACATGTTTTTTTAAAAAACTGATTTTGTTGTGTTTTTTAGAGAGGGGGGGAGAGAGAGACAACTATTTGTTGCCTCACTTACCCACGCATTCACTGGTTGTGTCCTGTGGGTGCCCTGACCGGGGATCACAGCTTTGCCATATCTGGACAAGGCTCTAACCAACTGTGCTACCTGGCCGGGGCCAAAAAACCCATCCCCGTAAAGACCGCACAGACCAAAGGCCAGCGGCTGCTGCCTGGCCTGGGCATTGACTGACATCCCGGCTGTGTCCCTGCCCTCCCCTGGCCTTCTGCAGGGCAAGTGCTCTGAGTTTTCTAGAATCATAAGCAAGGCTGGTCAGGCTCACACAGGGAGTCCGGCGAGGGGGCCGACCCCCAGGGTCTGGGGTGGCGGGCCTGGCTCCCATGGACAAGCTGGGACAGTGAGCCGTCCCCTAACCTCTAGGGCTCAGGGCCTTCAAAGACGTATTATTAGTATTCTTGATTTTGTTCCTACTGGGCCATGAACTCCTTGGGGCTGTCGTAGCTTGTTATCCTTAATATCTTAGTTTAACAAGAAGAAAAATACGATTAATGAGACTATCTTAAAATATTAGTAATAATATCCTTTGCTTCATGATGCTAGCAACGCTGCCTAGAATATAAAAGGGGTTCAATCAGGCTGGAAGGAAGGGAGGGAGGAATGAACCCATAATAAAAATCAGCGTGACTTTTTCCAAACGGAATGTCACATCGCCCAGGGTGAGCATCCCACGGGCGGAGCTGCTGGCTCCCACCGAGAGCCCGTCTCAGCTTCTGGAACAAAACAGGAGCTGAGTAGGAGTGTTTGTAGCACAGCAAACACGGCTCCGGGATTCTTTCTAGAAAACCATTTCCTATATATCGGAGTGGCCAGTGGAAGGTACTAATTAAACAAAGAGCCCTGAAATGTTCTCGCATTTGCTGTTGTGAAAGAGGAGCTGTGGCGAGTCAGGGCCCCACGCTCACGCGGGAAGGGCTCTACGAGAGGGCCCCGCGCTTCCCTGGTCGTCGTTGCTGGATTGGCTCAGCCGTTTTCATCACGCGGGGGCCAGCAGACCACAAGCCACACCGCCCGGCCCCCAACCACAGCGGCGTGAGTCACGAGCGTGCCTTTATGTCGGTTGTCACTGGTGTGGAATTCCTGAACTCCGAGCCCCCGGCCGGCAAAGGAGGCGACCCTTAGCGAGGCCTCTTGTCGAGCACTGTGTGGCGGGAAGAATCAGTCTCCTGGTTTCGTCAGTGTGTTCGATGCATGTTCACCAAATGGCCGCTTCATGCCTGTCCCCAGATCAGAACTCCCGGGGGTGCCGGGGTCCGTGTTTGGGCCCTGCGCGCACGCTGCCTTATGGAAATCTTGCAGCGGTCCCCTCGATGGGCTGTCGTCATTATCTCCGTTTCCTGGGTGAGGCCCCGAGGCCCCGAGGGCCCTGCTCTCAGAGGCTGTGCTGCCATGGGATGTCGCTCTGGATGTCTGTCTGTCTGTCCCAAAGCCCCTCTCTTCCTGCGATGCTCCATCTCGTGGCAATATCCCCATGTTTAGAAAACAGCACAAGAGGGCTGTTTCTCTAAGATACATTTCTCTAAGATACATTTGTAGTTGTCTGGGGGAAGCTAGGTGGCTGGTAGCCAACGGGAGGCCAGGAGGCGATGGAGCAGAAGTGTTTACAATGTATCTACCTGCCATCAGCTCCGTGGGTGGCCCTAGAACGCCCGCCCGCCCGAGTGAGCTGCTGGGTGATTTCCACACCAGGTCTCAGACCCACGAGTGACTTCTTGTCCTGAGCTCCATGACCGCCCACCTCCTGGGGCGGCCAGACCCCCAACCCCCTCATAAGATGGGAAAGACCCGGCCGGTGCTCGGAGGGGGGTGCACGCCTGGCTGTGGGTGACTTTACTGGCTCTGCTCGGAGACTCGCGCACCGTGTGCACCGGCCGATCGCCCCCCCGGGCACCGTCCATGCTCCTCGCTGTTAGCAGCAGTTCTGCTCTGCAGAGTCTGCAAACACCCAACCGGTGGGGCCTGTGGGGAGCCCAGGGTCAGGCTCCCGCCAGCCGCTGGTCACATTTCACGTGTGTTTCTGTTTAAAGACCTTATTTAATATACGTCGTGGACTTATGAACGTGGAGTTCACCACCGGCAGCTCTAACGCAGGCCTGAAGGAAGCTCGTGAACACGTGTGTTTTCTCCCGAGGCCCCGCGCAGCCTCCGTGAGCTCAGGACCGCTGGACAGGGCTCGGCGCTGCACCCGGGGGCCCCTGTACACAGCGAGATCACCCTCAATGAGGGCAAACGTGCACAAAACGCGGCTCCATAAAGGCCCTTGTTTACAGAGTGAGGGTGAGACATGGGGACAGGTGTCACCTAGTCCCACCCCCACAGGTGGAAAGACTCGAAGGTTTTGTCGCTCTGAGCATGTTCCGGAACGAAGCTGGAAGCGCCACAAGTATTGACCTGGGGGCTACAAATAAACATTAGTGAGGAGGCGGGCTTCTGAGAGTACTGAGACTCTGCCGCAGAGCGGTCCCACCCCGGTCTGTCCCCAGCTTCTCCTGAATCTCCTGCTTCCATCTCATCCGGTCTTTAAGGCAAGGCGCCCGCACTCGCTGCCTCCAGGCCTTCTCTCCAGGCCCTCTCCGGACACTGGCCCTCCCTGCCCCATCCACCCCTTTTCCTGAACTTCGGCCAAATTCTTGTTCCTCTCAAAGTCACCTCTGTACGGTCACCACACCAGTGTTAACACCCTCACAGGCCCAGGCCCTGCTCACCTGGAGGGTCTGGACTCCCAGGTGATGAGCAGCCTGAGGAGCCGGGCCTCCCCCCGCCCGTGGTCCCTGTCTGGGTCCCCTGCTTCTCTCTGCCTCCGTTGCACCTGGAGGAGTCACCTGCCGACTAGTCCTCTGGTCCCCAGTCTGGGTCTGAGCTCCGCGCCCAAGCCCCTGCTGCTGGACTTCAGCACTCCCCCCCCCCCCCCCCAGCGTATCCCTGGAGCCCAGGTACCCTTTCCTCGGGGTTCCCTGCACTGGGGTGTCTCTGAAATTTCATTTACTGTGCTGAGCTCTGCTCCGTCTTCTCCACTGGTATGAGATTCCTTCTTTCCTCCCTCTCCGTTGGAGATCGGGGCTATACCTTATTGATCTTTGTAACGCCCAATAGATACTCAGTGCTGACATGCTTATTGGAGGGATGGACGGACGGACGGACGGACGGATGGATGGATGGATGGATGGATGGATGGATGGGTGGATGGATGGATGGATGGGTGGGTGGTGGATGGATGGATGGGTGGGTGGTGGATGGATGGATGGATGGACGGACAGACGGTGGGTGGATGGATGGATGGATGGATGGATGGATGGATGGATGGATGGACGGACAGACGGTGGGTGGATGGATGGATGGGTGGGTGGGTGGATGGGTGGATAGATGGATGGGTGGATGGATGGATGGATGGATGGGTGGATGGATGGATGGGTGGGTGGATGGATGGATAGATGGATGGGTGGATGGATGGACGGACGGACGGTGGATGGATGGATGGATGGGTGGTGGATGGATGGTTGGATGGATGGATGGGTGGATGGGTGGATGGATAGATGGATGGATGAATGACTCCAGCTGCACAACCTCAGATGACCACAGCTGAGGCCAGCCTGCCCCTCTACTGGCTTAACTGGTTCCTTTCCTCCTCACTCCCCCATCAGCTGCTCCTTAGACCAGCCTGAATCCCTGTGAGTGGCCGCAGCCCTTCCTCTGGACCTTCCCTTTTTGAGACGTGAACTTCCTATCTGGGGCTGTGTCTCCTTTACCTGGCCTCCAGTACCTGCTGTCTCCCCGCAGGGGCCCCTCGCCGTTTCCTTTGTTTGAGGAGCTGGCCGAGTTACCATCTCGGGGGCCGTGCTGAACCGAGCCCAGGACTCCCAGGGCCCTCGCCTCCTTCGCAAGAAGGTAAACTGCACATCCCAAGGCCTACTCCTCTGGCCTCCTCTCCTGGAAGAAGTCCCACTGAGGGAAGATGCTGCATGAGCTGCGTTATTCTCCCTTGGATCGGTTGCAGCCCTTATTAATAAATGTCTTACTTTTTCTTTCATTGCCTGATTTAAGAAAAAAAAAAAAATAGAACTGTTGCCCAGCCAGTGTTGCTCAGTGGTTGAGCATGGGCCCATTTACCAAGAGGTCACAGGTTCGATTCCCGGTCAGGGCACATGCCCGGGTTGCAGGCTCGATCCCCAGTAGGGGGCGTGCAGGAGGCAGCCGATCAATGTTTCTCTCTCATCGATGTTTTTCTCCCTCTCTCTCCCTTCCTCTCTCTGAAATCAATTTAAAAAAACATATTTATATTTAAAAAAAAGAGGCCTTGTGGCTTTCCTTTGAACAAGGCAGGCCTGTCCTCCCCACCACTGCCTCTATAGAAAGTCCCTACGAGACAGACATCTGTAGCCCTCTCCATGAAAATGTCGCCGTGCCGTGCTGAAGCTCGCAGCAGAACAATCTGGCCTCTCTCCAGAGGCAGGTGTGACCAGAGCCCACCTGTCCCGCATGGCTGTTTACGTGGGAATCCTCAGCGGCGTCCACAAGCATATTGACGTCACATTGCCGGGCTTGTCCCCGGGAGCCAGGCCACACCCCTGGAGGGGCCGAGGCTCCCTTCCCTGTCCCTTCACAGCTTGGATTAAAGATTGCCCAGAGTTCAAATATTTAATGTTCTTCCTTATTTCCCATTCCTGGAATGACTCGGTGTGGCGTGGCCCGTGGCCAACGTGTCCCATTCCTCCCTCGCCCAGGCACTGGGCAAGGCCTCACCTACGGGGCTGCCTGGGCCCGAGCCTCGCCCGTGACCTCGCCGTGACCTCCGCGCTCGGGGCAGCTTCCCCGGGGGTTTGCACTGTTTTCCTATCTGGTTCGCAGCAAGGGTTTCGGTGTGGGTCCTATGATCAACTTTCTACACATTTCACGGACGCCGTCTGATTTGCTCCGTGGCGGGGGTGCTAGTGGCTCAGGGGCCGCGGGGCAGGGGCACAGGGCGACTGGTCCTACGGGTGCCCTGCCCTGCGGATGCCCGCTTGTGGCCTTTTCGCCGTGAAGCTCGGGCGGGTCAGCTCCGGGTCACTGTGGCCTCTCCGTGCTCCATTCTCTCCCCTCAGCTCGGGTCTCCTCCTTCCCTGGGCTCTGACCCCTCCACTCTTCCTCAACCCAAGGAGGGCAAAGCTGGGGATTTTCCCATCCTGCCCGAACATCCCGTGTGAAGAGCTCTGTTTTATAGGAATAGGGCGAATAACTCTGAATTCTGCGCCCCCTTCCCTAAGAAAAAAGTATAATTAAATCTTTAGAAAGTTAATGAATGGGTCTGAAATTCTCCCAAGAGGATGGCAGCCAAACCGTTGGTTTGATGGGTCCCTCTAGCCGTCCAGGGTCACCATGTGTGCTTCTTTCAAAACCACTGCAATGCCCTGGCCAGTGTGGCTCAGTGGTTGAGTGTCGTCTCATGCTCCAGGAGGTCGCCGGTTCGATTCCCGGTCAGGGCACATGCCTGGGTTGTGGGCTCAGTCCCCAGCAGGGGGCTTGCAGGAGGCAGCCGATCTATGTTTCTCTCATAGATGTTTCTCTCTCTCTAAATATCAATAAAAACGTATTTTAAAATAAAGCACTGCAAGCCCGGCCTCAGTCCTACCTGCCCTCTGATACATGTGCACGAAGGTGACCCGTGAGCTTGGTTCTCTGATTTGGCCACGGGGACCCCAGGAGGGTGGGGTGGGGAACTGCTCTATCCCGCAGAGCCCTGTTAAACATCCACACTGTCTCCCACCTATTTCCTTCTTCCCTGGACTGCAGGCCCAGACTCCCCAGCTTATGAAATTCGATGAAAAGCTGGGGTTCCTTCCAAGTTTTCCTCTGCCTGTGACATTGGCATTCTTTCTTTTCACATCCAAATAGACACTCCCTTGGCTATCACTCAACAGAAAGCTGGCATTCCCTGCAAGCCAGACAAAACCAGCTAGAAAAACAAAATGAATGGGCACATGGGACATCTGAGCCTGTTCTACCCTGACCTGGGGGGTTGCGGGGGAAGGGAGACAGCAGGCTGTTGGGGCGCCCAGCTGCCCTGGGGCTCCGAGCCCTGCGCACTGGGCAGGAGAGCAGGCTCGGTGCTTTCTCCAGGTCCCCGGAACTGGGTCACAGCGACACTGGGAAATGTGTGTCATTCTCTGGGCAGAAGCAAAGTGGCTGTTGCTACTGTTCAAAGGCAGAGCTCGGCTTGGTGGCAGCAACTGCTGAAGGCTGCCTGCTCGCTCTACGCTTTCTCCTTTCTTTCCTGCTCTGCACCGGGAACCCTCTCCGGGGTCCCCTCCATGGGCCCGGGGACTCTGAGGGTGGGTGTCAACGGTCACTGCGTCCCATTCCAGCCACGAACTGGGGTGGGGACATTCTGTCCTCAACTCTACAAGTTAGCTTTACCTACATTTAAGGAAAATGCACTGCATAGTCAGAGAAAGCATTACATTAAAAAATACATAAAATTCACCCCAATTCCCACCACCTACATTTGAAATCGACTATAGAAATATGCTTCTGACCAAGAATGAGATGCTGGCTGCCCCCACCTTCTTTTCTGATCCCTGTCAGATAATAAAAAGCTCAATGATGCCCAGGCCAGTGTGGCTCAGTTGGTTGGGCTTCATCCTGTGCACCTAAAGGTTGCTGGTTCCGTCCCCAGTAGGGGGCGTGCAGGAGGCAGCCAATTGATATTGTGCTCTCACATCCGTCTTTCTCTCTTTCTCTCTCTCTCAAAAGCAATAAAAATATATATATTTTAAAAAGCTCTATGGTTCATTTTAGCCCTAAAATACTTTCAGGTCTTCAATAAGAATAATGCCATGTTGTAGGGCCCGTATGCATAGTACATACTAATATATGCATCTTAGCATGTGTCCTATGATACAGTCAAAACTAAGGGGCATGACACCCTCTTCCTTCTTGTCTCAGACACATCTGGGGCCGAGCCTGCAGTGGGGAAGGGAATGGGACACAGTCTGTTCTCGCCTGCGCTCTGCAGGGTGAGGGAGGGGACTGCACTGTGCTTTGGGGGCAGGGTAGCTGTGCGTCCTGGGGCCCGACCCATAGGACGGTTGGTTCTTCCACTCGGGTTTCTACAGAAATGTCTCTGCACTCTCTCCTGGGTCCTAAACGGACACAGCCCATGCTACATGGTCCCTGTCACAGCCCATGCTACATGGTCCCTGTGACTCCCGACTCAGCCCTGGGGATTCCTCCATCACCCCCCCCCCAGGTCTTCTCGCCCCTCCACACAGCCACACTAGACTCATGATGCCCCATGCCAGCTGCCCTGGGTTGGATAGTGCCCCCCCCCAAAAAATTCATGTCTCCCCAGAATCTCAGAATGTGACCTTATTTGGACATAGGGTCTTTGCAGATGTAATTTGTTAAGATGAGGTCCTACTGGATTAGGGTGGGCCTCATCCAGTGACTGGTGTCCTTATAACAAAACAGAGACATAGGGACAGAGGGAACAAGTCTGTGTGATGACGCAGCTGCAGGCAGAGTTTGGCACGAGGCGCCTACAAGCCGAGCAAACAGGAGCCGGGCGCAAGGCCGGGACCGATTCTCCTTCCGAGTCCCCAGGGGGGCCAACCCTGCCGACCCCTTGGCTGACGCCTTGAATTCAGATGACTTCCAGCCCTCATAGGTGTGAGGGAATAAAATTTTTGTGGTTTTAAGCCACCCAGTTGTGGCCATTTGTTATGACAGCCCTAGAAAACAAACATACGAATTATATTATAAACATTTTCCCGTGTTGTTAGACATCGCAGTAATTATTTTTTATGATAACACACTATTCTGTAGTATTAAGAAGCCAAATCAACACTCTATTGTAAAATGCTTAACATTTGAAAACTGAGCTAACTAAGTAATGAGTTCAACACTCTTGGACATACAGGGTGAGTACCTGGTAGTTTCCTCAGGAAGGTTTCCTGGGGGGAACTATGGGGTCGAAGGCTGCACCCTCGGCTGGGCCTGTCCTCCCCTGCCTGAAGCCTGTAATTTCTGTAACTGTTATTTTATGCTGGTTGGTACAAGACATGTAATAGCCCCGTGACTCATGTCTAGAACAATTCTTACAGCTGCCGTCCTTGCGAGCATGAAAAGCAGCCCTCTGTAAACGGGGCACAACCCGGTGCTTAGCCTGTCTGGGCTGCCCATCCGACACGTTCCAGCCACAATGAGCTCACGTCCCTCAATTTGGTGCCAGTTGTGTATTAAAAAATGTGTTTCTTTGTGCTTTTCCTTTTATTGGTCTCAACTCTTAAAAAAAGCCAGCCCTGAAATACAGCAAGTCATCCTTAAATTGAGCACCGGGCACAGGCGTGGCTTGCTTGGGTCAGCTCCCTTCTCCTCCAACACCTCATAACATAAATGTCCTGGCTGCTGGAAGTCATGTCACCCCAAGATGTCTTTGGGCATCTTTGTTCTGAAGAAGTCAGCATTGAAAAAAATTACTTGCCCCGCCAGTGTTGCTCAGTGGTTGAGTGTCCACCTATGAACCAGGAGGCCACGGTTCAACTCCCGGTCAGGGGGTCAGGGCATATGCTGGGGTTGTGGCCTCGATCCCCAGTCGGGGGCCTGCAGGAAGCAGCCAATCAATGGCTCTCTCTCATCATTAATGTCTCTATCTCTCTCTCCCTCTCCCTTCCTCTCTCGCTAAAATCACTAAAAACATATTTTTAAAAAGAAACATTATAATAAAAGCAATGTAATTCAACTCTTAGGAGGGACTGTATTCATGTAAAATTAGGAGACAACATTTTCTGAAACGTTATAGACTAGACAAGTGTCTTTACAGATAACAAATTGGGTTTAAGGGGGGACAAGCCTTGTACCAAACGACCAGCTTCTGACTTGGCTCCAGCCCTCTCACCCCTCCAGGGGTTCCCCAGTGGTGTTCGGCAGGGCCCCAGCTCTGGATTCTACGGCCCGAGTTACAGGGAGGCCGGTCCTGAACCAGCGGAAGGAAAACTGTCCTAACACTTGAGCTGTTTGCTGGTTGCTCAGGAACAGAGGGACATGGTGGCTATGGGGGTGAGCTCAAGGCTGCCCTGATGCCATAGGAAGCAGGGGCAGAGGAGGGGTGTCACTGTGCCAGTGGGTCTCCTGGCGACACACCCAGGCCCTTCCTGGGGTGAGCGGTGTAATCTCCAGTGTGAAGGTTAAATTTGCAAGTCACACTGTAGGAAGTGAAATAGGCAGCTCCTGAGCATTCCCCGGGGCCACAGGGACGAATGCTAACAACCCTATTAAGAGTGACGGGACATGTCCTTGTGCTCATCAGTGAAAGTCACCTCCAGATAGCAATAAATTGATTCCTGAATATCGTGTGCAGCATAATTAAACAAATAAACAAATGGCCCAGAAATGAAACTCTAATCGACTTGGTGGGAAGTAATTTGCGAACAGATCCTTCTGCTGCTCAGGCTACGAACAGCGTCTCTGGGAGAGGTCGGCGGCGTCTTGGGCACATTTTCTAATTACGAATGCTAATCACCTGCATCATCATTTGCATACCATTATGAGGCAGAAGCCACAGAGGGCAGAGGCTCTGGAATTTGCCCCCCCCACCTCTTCATTCAGGAACGAGGGGACTTCCATCCAGGATGCATTAGCCAACAGCCAGGGTGGCTGGAGCAGAGTTCACCCCCGGGCATGTCTTCGGGGAGGTGGGGGTTTCCAGCTCTGAGACCTTAGGACAAATGCAGCTTTATCTCTGTACCTACACCTGTCCCTGCAAATGTGTCTGCACCTTTACCTAGACCTGTATCTAACCTATATATGTCTAGATCTAGATCTATACCCTCTATTTACATCTGTCTGTCTATATCTATCTCTATCATCTATCTATATCTATCTATCTATCTATCTATCTATCTATCATCTATCTATCTATCTATCTATCTATCTATCTATCTATCTATCATCATCATCATCATCATCATCATTATCATCATCTATGCAGGCACTTGGCCACTTTGCAAAGATTCCTGGCCCTCCCGGTTCTGGGAGGTGTGCGGGGTAAAGGAATATTACTTTCCCTCCCTCTGCGCTCTCCTGTTGCTGCAGGTGGTAGGTAGATGCTAAAAGGGAGGGGGCACGGGAAGCGGAGGGCTGGGGAGCTGCGTCGCACCCCGAGCCGGCTGCTCCACTAGGAGGCGACGGCCTCGCTCCCGACGGTTAACGGGCCACCACCGGGGAGAAACACGCCCAGCAGGAGGGGAAAAAACACACCTGCTGCAGAACCGCCTCTGCTGGGCACATGCGCAGTAGGAGGCAGGGGGCGGCCGCCGAGGCCTGTCCGTCTAGCCCGGGAGAAGGATCCGATTGGCTAAGGGACGCAGGGCCCGAAGACCTAGGGAGCGGATTGGTCAGGGGGAGGAGCCAGCAGCAGCCAGGCAGAGCCCTGGCCCTTGATGGGCTGGTTTGAAAGGCGCGGGCGCTCCCCCGGCCGGGACTCGCGGAGCTGGACGCCCGCCCTCGGTTGGCGCGTTGTCTCCATGGCAACCACGCGTCCCTAGCAACCTCCTGGGCCAGGCAGCCCCAGGTCTCCAGCCTGGGCCGCGGCGCAGCGCGGGCCCGGGCGCAGGGGGGCGCTAAGCCAGCGGGGTGGAGACCGACACGCAGCCTGAACCAGCGGCTCAAAACGCGTGGCACCCGCCCTGCTTCTGGGCCTGATGGAGACAAGGCTGAACAGTTTTCCACGTGGGCTAGACGGCGATGAGACATTGGGGACCCAGGGGCAGCCCTTGGATTTCGCTCCTACAATGAAACCGCACCACAGCCCCCCATCCGTGGGTCCCTGCAGTGCCTTCCTCCCTCCCGACTCTGGGAAGGGGCCCCATTTCTACCGGCTGCACTTGCAGCTGGGCTAATCATCACATTAACGGAAACAGATTAACGGGAGAAAACTAACATTTTACCACGTGTGCACGGGCAATTCAGAGAAGCATGAGAATTCCAAAGACGGTGGGCAACATTGGGTCTTCGTGACCTTCTGGACAAAGGAGAAAAGGCAGGGATGGGGTCTGAGATTTCAGAGAAGTAGGCAGTGTGCAGGTAGTTGGGGAAGAGCGGAACACACGTGGCAGGTAAGTTTTTGCTCGGTAACCTGGAAACTAGGAGAGGCAGCGGGTAATCTAGTTAACTGGCCCCTGCTTTGCACCTACCCATCTACCATACTTAATTCAAATAAGGCTGCAGCAAATAAGCTAAAACCTCCCTCCTGGAGTCTTTTTGAACCTCTGGGCAGGAAAGGGGGAGGGAGGGTCAAAGGTTCTTCATGAGTCTTTTGTTCCTTAATAACCAGCTTAAAATCAATATTCCAAAAGGCAAAACTTTGGTTCCCTTCATATGGCACAGTGGTTAGGAGTCCGGGGTCATGGAGTTAGATCCTAACTCAGCCAGATGAGCGAATCTGATTACTCTTGGTTCAGGGACTCAGGTTGACGTTGGTGGGACCAAAATTCTGCCAACCGAAAGCTGCCTTTTTGGGATATTGATTTTTATATTAAGAAACAAAGGACTCGGAACCTTTGGCCCTCCCCCTATTCTTGCCTGAGAGATTCAGCCAGAGAAACCTGCTTCAGGAAGTGAGGCAGGCAGTTAGGCATCAGCAGAGCAGGGATGACTGGCCAGGTACACAAGGTCATTAGGGCGGAAGGCCCCAGGTGCCTAGCAAAGGACAATTGAAGGGTTGGACCTTGCCCCTAGGGTGGCCTTTCCTCCCCTAGCATATCACAGGTCCTGTGGTTTGGACCCCCTGACCTTTCCTCCCTAGAGAGAACATCTAGGCCTCAGTTGTATTTCAGCTCCAGGCCCAGAAAAGCAGCAAAACCAGCCACAGCTGACCTCAGGCCCCGCTGCACTGACTAATGACCTCCTGCCTCAGCGCTAACCAATCAATCAGTGGAGACCCAGACCCTGAAAGGACACACCTGGAAAGCTGCTGAATAGTCTATTGAGATCTTCCCCTGGGACCTCCCCTAAAATCTCCTCCCTTAAAACCATTAGGACGGAGGACCCAGCGCTCTCCCTCCTGGGAACATGCCCACTCCCTCCCCCCCCACCTGCTCTTTACCATCACCTTCCTCACTCCCAAGTTCCAAGCACCCTTCCTTTGCCTCTATAACTTGTTTCCCAAGCCCATTTCCTCTACAAATTACGTATTCTGCCTCTGTGATTTTCCAAATAAATGTTCTCTTAAAGTTTGAGTCTTAGCTCTGAATTCTTTCCCAGCCAGAACTCAAGTACCGAGGTTGCTGAA
Organism: Miniopterus natalensis; assembly: GCF_054644295.1. Lineage (NCBI taxonomy): Eukaryota > Metazoa > Chordata > Mammalia > Chiroptera > Miniopteridae > Miniopterus > Miniopterus natalensis. Next base: position 3,166,255 of record NC_142088.1, on the reverse strand, counting down.
CCCAAGTCGGGTCCGACCCCACGGGTCTAACACCTGGTGCTGTTCCCGCCTGCCCACAACACTTCCTGACCCACCTAATTCAGGAGGAAGTGTCTGTAGAGCTGACTGCCTATATGACTTTTTGGCTTCTGTTTGTTTTTCTGTATCTTGTTGTTGTTTTAAAGCAACAGGAAATTGTAAAGAATCAATTACTTATTTTTATTTCTTAGTCCATTTACATAGTCTATACCACGGCAGAAATTTTACCTGGAAATTGACCTCTAGCTTCTCTCCATATTTGACTATCTTCATGGATTTTTAAAAAATATATGTTTTTATTGATTTCAGAGAGAGGAAGGGAGAGGGAGAGAGGGAAACAGCAGTGATGAGTCATTCGTTGGCTGCCTGCTGCACGCCCCCTACTGGGGATCGAGCCTGCAACCCAGGAATGTGCCCTGACCGGGAATCGAACCGTGACCTCCTGGTTCATGGTTGCATGCTCAACCACTGAGCAACACTGGCTGGGCCAGATCTGGGTTCTTTAGATGAGGTTCCTAAAATGGATCAAACAAACTTCCATGGAACCTTCTAGTCTATTCCAGGAGTCACCAGCCCTGATGGGAGAGTGCAGTTCCTCTTCCTGGGCACTAGATGGCGACCAGGCATCCATAAGGCTGAACAAGGTGGCCAGGGACCTGCCGACCTGGACTTGGCTGGTTCCACCCCCACAGTGACCCTGAGAGGTGGACATTGTCATCCTGACCGTGGGCAGGAGACCAGAGGGCCTGGTGGGGCTAAGGACTTCGCCCAAGAATCACACGTGCTTTCCTCTGGCCAGAGCCAGGCAGGAAGCAGGAGTGGGCAGGGGTGCCAAATACAGCCAGGGGCGGAGGAGCCCACTGCCCAGGACTGCCCTGCATCGCCCAGGGGGCTCTTAAAGGCGCTTTCATAGTAATAACACCTACTGAGCTCTTGCCAATGGCCAAGCGTTGTTTTAAACACTTTCCATATAGCGACATGTTTAACCCTGGGGTAGGACAGTCATCATTGTCATTTTACAGAGGAGGAAACTGAGGCAGAGAGATTAGGAAACTCACCCAACATCATGCTGCTAGCAGGTGCCAGAGCTGGATTCAAACCCAGTCATTATATCTTTTTGTGTTGCTTTAAAAAAAGTTGTTGTTAATCTTCACCTGAGGGTATTTTTTCCACTGATTTTTTTAAGAGACAGTGGAAAGGAGGGAGGGAGGGCGAGAGAGAGAGAAACATCAGTGATGAGAGTCATTGACCGGCTGCCCCCTGCAGGCCCCCTGCTGGGGACCGAGCCCACAGCCCTGGCATGTGCCCTGACTGGGAATCGAACCGTGACCTCCCAGTTCAATGGGTCGACGCTCAACCACTGAGCCACGCCAGCTGGGCAAGACCGTCATCTTTTAATTTCTCACCAGTGCCTCTGGGGTAACATGAATTATTTGATTAAGTCAGGGATACAGAACTCACTTGAGCCTAAAAGCATTTCCTTGGAAGGTCTGGATAAGGTATTTAAAAGGACCAGAAATAAATATGTCGATGGCCCATTTCTGTAGAGTCAACCGTCTTGTATAAGATCACACACAGCCCGTGTTTACCTACGGGCAGCAGAACAGCAAGACTGCAATTAATTATTTAAGCGATAGCATCTCTGAGAGTTGCTTAAGTGATATTTATGGTACTTTGCCATGGCAACCGCTCTTGTTTTGAATATCATTAAAAATCTATCACACTGCTGTGGTGGACTTCTGGGTTACGACTGCACCAGGCTAGCAGCCCCCGAGACAGCTTCTCCCAACCTCCTGCGGAAACCCCTGTTAAAGATGAAGAAAGCAGAGCAACGTGGCCGTGGGCCGGCTGCGTGGGGGGTCCTGGGCAGAAGGTCACACACCAGGAGGGACAGCCGTGCGGTCCAGGGGTGGATGAGATGCCGTGCCTTACATGGTACCTGAGTTTCCTGGGGCTCCTGTGACAAATGACCAGGAATGGAGTAGCTTAAAACAATAGGGGTGTATTACGTTCCAGTTCTGGGGGGCAGAGGCTAAAAGCGGGCAGGAGGCCTAGGCTCTTTCGGGAGTCTCTAGAAGATGTTTGGCGTATTTTTCTTCTCAGACTCTGAACCCCCCCCCCCCCGCCTCCCTCTTCTAAGGACCTTTGTGATGACATTGACAGCCTTCCCCCCCCCCCAATAATCCAGGTCAATCTGTCCGACTCAAAGTTCTTCCCTTAGTCAATTGGCAAAGTCCCTTTTTGTCAGTTAAGGCACCACATTGACAGGTGTTGGGAATTAGGATGTGATATTTCTGGGCAGGGCATTATTGAGCCCACTGCACACAGGGCCACAGCTCATGTTCTGGGCCTGGGGCTCTGTGAAGCCAGCCTCATGGGGAGCATTAACAGCCCCCCACAACAGGCCCAGTACCCTACCTTTGAGTCCATCCTCCTCTTCTCTCACCCCGACGTTGCCTTGAGCTCAGCAGCCTGTTTGGCGCCTCTGTGTCCTTGTAGACGCAGCGCCCACGCCCCCTCCACGCTGGGCCTCACCCTGCCCCGACCCTGCTGAATGCCAATGTCACAGCAAAAAGGGGGGCTCAAGTGGCTTCTCAGTCTAATGAGTCACCCCTCTGTTTCGTGAAAGTCGCACAGAACATCTGCATCATTGTCTCAGGCTAAATAAAACACTACCTGCGACCTCTTGCGAGTCCTTGCGGCCTCTGCTATCTTACTTTGATTTCAAATGCGTAAATGAGTTTAATCAAGGGCTCAAGAGGCTGCCCACCGCTGGGGCACAGACGCCTGGAGGAGACAGTGTTCTGACGCTGAACAGTCGCCTGAGGCCCACGCTGCTGATTATCAAATTGGCGTTTGTCAAAGCTTTTCTAAATTGTCTCGCTCAGAGATTCTTGGAGGAGGCTGGGTCTCAAAACGGCGAAGCTCTTTCATTCCCGGGGTCCAGCATCCGCAGTTATGAAACAGGAGCCGCTGTGCAGGGCCACCGAGGGGGACACGGGGTGGAGACCAGCTTCAGCCCGACCCACCCAGTGCTCTCCGTGGTGGGCAGGGCCACCTCTCCTTCGGGCCCAGGCATCCCTTCATACTCCGAGGGCTCGCAAGAATGTTTCAATTGCTTTTCAGCCCAGAAGAAAAATCTGAACTTTCTCAGATCAGCAAGAAATGAAAACGTTTCGGGCCTGTATTAGTTTGCTAGGGACGTCATAACAAAATATAGTAGTCTGGGGGCTCCAACAACAGAAACGAGTCTTCTCTTGGCTCTGGAGGCTGGAAGTCCAAGATCGAGGTTTCCGGCAGGTCGGCTTCGCTAAGGTCTCTCTCCGTAGTTTGCGAGTTGCTGCCTCGTCACATGGTGTCGCTGTGTTTGTGCACCCCAGTGTCTCTCGGTGAGTCCGAATTTCTTCATAAAGGACACCAGTTAGATTGGATTAAGGACACCCTCAAGGCCTCATTTTAACCTGATTATCTTCTTAAAAATTTATTTTAGTGAGAGAGAGAGAAAAAAAGCACTGATTTGCTGTTCCACTTATCTATTCACTCACTGGTGGATTCTTATATGTGCCCTAAATGGGGATTGAACCCGCGACCTTGGCACATTGGGACGATGCTCTAACCAACTGAGCTACCTGGCCAGGGCCTAGTTTAATTATCTCTTTAACAGCCCTGTCTCCAAATGCAGTCACATGCTGAGGTACTGGGGCTTGGGGCTTGAGCATATGAACTTTGGGGGATGCAATTCAGCCATGTCAGCGCCCACAGAAATCTAGAAGATGGGAAAGACCCACAAAGGCACAAAGGCCCACAGGAGTCAGGATAGCGGGTTAATGCGATTTTCTGCAGGGAGGCGAACAGAGCAGGAAGGTGTCCAGGCAGCCCACAGAGATCCCGGAATAATTAATCTGGCCTGTCGCTTTTACCGACAGTTCTTATTTAACTTTCTTTTTAAGAGACCTTACTATTTGCCAGGCCTTCTGCAAAGATAATTTTTATACACTGGATTCATTCAACAAACTGAATTCTTTTCGGGTGAACCACAAAGAGCTGTGCTGGGCCCTCTGCTGAACTTGCGAGAGGAAGTGATCCTGTGCTTTCCGTGGCTGGAGCTGACAAGACCCGGCAGGGAGCGGCCGATGACTCAGGGAGGGCCCGGGGCCCAGAACTTGACTAACTCGGTCCGGGGAAGACCACATCCTGTCTCCTATTTCTGTTTCTCATTAACAGGAGGTTGTGTGTGTTCACAGAGCTGTGCAGACATTAATCACATCCACAAACACCGAGGGAGACTTTCTAACGGGGAGGAGTGGGAGCTGTTCCCAAGGTCAGCAGAGGTCATCCAGAAAGTCAAGGCTAAAAGAAGACGCAACCCACCTGCCCGGGGGCTGAAGCTACCACGTGGCCCCGGGGTTAACCTGGGTGCAGGGGTCATTTTCCCTCACCTTTCCCAGCCTAGAAGGGCTGTCCTGGTGGCAGAGAACCACAGGAGGAAGAGAGGAGTCTTGGGAGAAAACTCTCTTGCTAAATATCAGGTGTCACGCTTCTTATTTATAATGCTGCCTCTTTATATTCTCACATGCTTTCTCGTCTTTCAGGCGGGTCGGGGACTCGGTCCGCTGGCCACTGTGTAAAATGAGTTGAGTCTGGCCGGACACTGCAGGTGTCACCAGGGAGGCTTGCTGAGCTGCCGCCTAAGAAGAAACGGGGCTCAGCTGTCACCGTGGGAAGGCACAGGGAGTTCGGCTGCAGTCCGGGGACCAAACAAACCCCGCGAAGCCAGAGGCCTCAGGCTGTCCTTGGGGAGGCGTTGGCAGTTTTCTCCCCAGGCGAGCTCGGCGGGAACCAGTGGCTTAACCCTGACCCAGGGGCCCCGAGCTGGCAATGACCTCTAACAAGTAAACTGTTAAAGGGGAACCTGTTAAGGCTAGTAAATAATTAACACGGGTTCCTGGAGATGCTCAGCCAAGCATTTCCAGAGCGTCTGGCCACTAACAATAAATGTTAATGGCCACCTTCAGATCACAGACGCAGATAATGGGATCAAACGGACAGGAAGTCCCGGCTCACGGTAGAATGGAGCCTTTCCCTTCATTAACGGGGGGCGCAGTGTTCCTGCCCGAAGGGGGGGAGAAAGTTTGACTGCAGAGGCACCGGTGTGAGGGTCCAGTCCACCCCCCATGACCAAGCCTGGGAAATGATGTGCTGAATGTCTGTTTAGAATAAGGCTGGTTATTTTCCCTCTGGAAGCTGAAGTACAACTCTGTTGCCAGATTAGTCATTAGACTTAGCAATTTTGAGACTGATTCAATACTAGGGTCTGAGTTTGGGTGCACAAGCAGGAAGCTGGGACTATTAAGGGATAACCCAATACTAAAGTCAAGCCCAATACTAAACTCAACTCCAATATAAATTCACCCCAATACTAAATTAAATCCAACACTAAACTCAACCCCAATACTAAACTCAACCCCAATGTTAAACTCAACCCCACTACATTAAAGCACAGTATAATAGCTTTTCATGCCTCCACATGTCCCTCACTAATGTGTCAGCCTCACCTCCATCTAAGTAGGAAGAGCTCGGAGGGAAAGCCCAGGACTTGCCTGTTGGAGTGGACACCTTACACTACAGCTTCCTCAGAGACATTGTCCGCCCACGTTGGAGAGCAAGGGCTAGGTCTCACCTAACCTGAGCCCCAGAGCAGAGTCTGCACATAGTAGGTGCTCAATAAATGTGCGGTGAAAAAAACCAACTTCTAGGATGAACCATGTGGAACTGTGAATGTGCAACTACTTTTGACCTACAAAAATGACAATTTCCTTTGGATCAACTCAATTTATAGATGCAGTAATTTTCATCTCATTAAAATTGCTATACACATTATTCTTATCAGTTCTCAAAGCTTTTTCTGAAATAAAATATGGTCACCTGAAAATTTTGGACTTGGTTTCCTTGTAGGCAGAGCCATCTCATCGCTTTCCTGAAAAATCTACACCTTGTATAGTGTTAAGGCATGAGGAAGACTGTACTGTATATATATTTAATGAACTGTGTACTATCTCTTGATGGAACACTCGGTGCGTCAAGAATCCTTCTGGTGAATCTAAAAGAGCTCAAAGAATCTCTCAGGAACGTGACCAGATTCCCACTCTGGGTGACGCAGTGCCTCCTGCAACTGATCACGAACACAGCAAAAAACTAAACCTCACAGCAACACACAACACCGGCAACTAGCAGGCACCGCATGCCAGGGTCTGGGAGAAACCAACAGCCATCGTCACACAGGACGGAGCTGGGAAAAATCAAACAAGCACCCCGAGAAATTCAGACAGTTCTGGGGATGCAGCTGATGGCTTTGCCTGAACAAAATTAGGCGGGCCTTTCCTCCCCGCCCCCCCTTTATTGGCTCTATCTTCTAATTTAGGGTTCTGGGGCCTGCACCATCAAGGGGAGCATGTGGTCGGCCTCGGGGGCTGCACTCTCCTCTCCCCTCCAGCTCCCATCTCTACTCTTTCCAGGATAAGAGGGTAGCAGGAAGGTTGGATGGAAGGAGAGCAGTGCATTCTGGAAGTTGTAGGCAGGATGAAGGAGGAACAGTGCATCCTGGGAGTTGTAGTCCCCAGGAGTGTTGACTGTACATCAGTGACTGTATTGAGTGCTTAGCATAAATTACTAAGAAAAATTCTATTAAATTTCCACTTTCTAGCAGTGCTTTCTCTTGCCTAATTTTATTGCTTTCCCCTTGGGAGTTGTCTGGATTCTCCCCACCCCACCCCCACCCCCGGCCTCCCCAATAGACAGCGTACCTTTCTGGATAAATCTAGGCGTCCTTAAAAATTATAGTTCGCTGATATAGCAATCCCCAGCAGATCCGTTCTTTGGAAGAGCTCTTCCCGCTGTGGATTAATTCAAGGCCTGAGCACGCTCAGCCTGCTCAGGTGGGAACGTACCTGCGGACGCATCGTTGCTCCAGGGGATGTTCACGTTCCTCGCGGTCTGTAGAGAGAATGGTTGGACTGCTCTTTCATCCTCTTTAACCTAGCTCTGTATGGTCCGGTCTGCAAAGCTGTAATTACCTTTCTAATTAAGGGAAAATATTGTTAAAATATTCTATTAAACTGGTTTGCTGTCTTTGTAACGATCGCGCGTGCTTACCGTGGAGAATTCGATCAGGGCTGAGAGAGCTGAAGGAGGAAAGTTAAAGAGAAAATCACCCAAAGTTCTGCCCCTGACAAAGGGCCAGTCTTCTTTTAAAGAGAACAGGAACCCCAACAAAAGATTCTTAACATCAAAGACGTATCTAAGCGAAAAGGATTTCCAGAACAGACTTCGCATGCGTTGTATGTAGAGTCTGCATTTTTATTAGATCTGCCTGCCCAGTGGGATTGGAGGCCCCTCTGCTGAAACAGGAATCTTCCAGGCCCTCCGAGTCTCTGAAGCACCCCCACCCTCACCCTCACCCCTTCCCCCGCTCCTCTCGGCTGCCTCGATTGTGCTGGCCCTGGGAAATCACCCCCCTCTCTCGTCCTCGGTGTCCCCAGCCTCCAAGTGAGGGGCTCGGCCACGGTGGCACGGAAGGGCCCTCCGCGCCTGGCATTTTATGGCTCATTTTCCCTTGAGGAGTTTGGGTGGTTGGGGAGGAAGAGGGGAGCTCAGGAGTATGGCGTAGGATGAGAGGCTGGGGAGCGCCAGGCTCCCGGAGTCTATACAGCGGGTGGAGATAAAAGGGAGAGAGAAGGCACCGAATTTAGGAAATTTTGTTTCGCCCACAATTTAATCTAGGGTTGGCTCACATTTTACTGCCTGTGTCTTTGATTGCAAGTGCATTAAAAAACAATAATTATACGGGCAATTAAAGCCTGAAATTAAAAAAGAAACGCATTAGTGATGGGCCTTTAAATTATCCTGGGGCTGCCTGCATTCCCAGGCCGGACTGTTTCAGATCATTAGCCAATCGACAGAGAGGTGAAGGGTCAGGCAAACTTCCACAGCAAGAGTCAGAGAAAAGAAGGCCAGTCCCAAGAGGAGCTCAAAGCTCCCCTGAACAGAAAATGTGGTTCAGGGCACACACGGGCCTCCGTTTGGGAGAATTCAATGATCTCACCCATTTCCGTTGAGGTTGACTTTTGCGAGGTCACAGGCATATGGAGGGACCCTGATGGTTTGCAGGATTTGAAAGTGTGTATTAAGTAAAACCGTCCTCCCGAGGGGAAATCGGAAACCCTCGCCCGAGGGTGTGTGTATCTCCACGTGGCTGCCCCAGTGGAATGGAGGCTCCGGGCAGGCAGGGCTCGCTCTGCGTCCTGGAACCTGGAACGGCGCCTGGAACAGACTCCTCTGCACAGCAGTCCCCTCGGCTTGCCTGAAAAGACGGCTTCCCACTGGGGAGAGATGATCCGACAATTCTTTCGAATTCTTATCGCATACCCCAAGGTGAGGAAGAGGGAGGGGCCTCCCAAAATGTGACTGGAGGGGATTCCCTGACGACCTGAGTGTCTGGGGGTCTGACTGAGTGTGTTTGATTTAATAAAATAAGGGTGTGGATTCGGTACCTGCTGCTGTGGACAGACCACCCCAAACTCAGTGGCCCAAAGCAGGCATTAGTGCCCTCCAGTCTCTGTGGAGCAGGAACCTGGACCAGTCTCTGCCCTGCGGCGTCGGGGGCCTCGCTGAGAAGATGGTCAGGGCAGGGGGGCTGGAACCCCCTGCGGCTTCACCACTCACAGGTCTGGCCCTGAGACCCCTGGCAGCCAGGGGCCACTGGGCCTATTGACCGGAGCACCCACGCGTGGCCTTGCCACGTGGTTTGGGCTTCTCAACAGGTGGCTGCGCCCCGTGGTAGAGCCTCCTAAGGCCCCCGGTCCCCAGAGGACAACTGGAGGCGGCCTCACCTTTGTGCCACAGCCTCAGAAGTCACGCAGTGTCACCTCCACCACATCCAAGGGCCATACCCCTGCCTCTTCATGGGAGAGAGGCCAACGAACGTGTGCCCACTTTTGAAAACGTCCCCCAAGGCTGAGGCCTTTCCATCGGACGTCTGCATGGAAATAAAGGGCGCCCGACTCTGCCTGGAAAGTAGCTGGTTCAATAGCACCAGGGCCACTTCCCACCAGTTTATCAAACGTCTCCCACGGGCCAGGCACCTTGTAGGCGGGGGCCGCAGCGTGGAGCCAGAGGGACAAAAATGTATGTCCCCCAGCAGCCTTAAGTGGGGTGAGATGGACGGCAAACACGTAAGTTGTAAAATGTACCCCACTAGGTGCTCCCCACTTGCTGAAGAGAAGTTACTCATGGGAGGGGCCGAAGGGGGCGGTGCAGGAGGGACGGGTCAGGCCTGAGGAGGTGAGGGAGGGTGACGGAGTAGAGACAGGAAAACTCCTTGATACAGAGAGAGTGACGTGGCACAGAGCAAGGCCATTAGAAGTGGGCAGCTTCCATTTCCTGTCTTAGGGACCCCTTGTTCTTGGGGTTCGAGTCACCAGGTCAAAGGCCCACCTACCTTGCTGGAGAGAGCACGGGGAGAGGCCCTGAGGCGCGCAGGCGAGGAGCCTGCCTTCCGGCCGGGTGTGCCCCGCGAAGGCTCTGGGGCCCTCCGGCTCAGCCCGCGCCAGCCCAGTGTCACCCAGCCCGGAGCTGATCGACTGGGGAGAGTTTTGAGTTGATGTGACTCAGAAGACGGGCTGACAGACGTGGGAGCTGTGACTGGCTGTCCCTGTGAGAGGGATGGCACCAGGTTCTGGGCGCCGCTGGTTCCTGCGCTGAGTCCAGGGATCCGTTAATCAGCAGGCGACTCCGTGCCAAGGGTCTTTAAGACAGCGCTCGACTGTTCCCTCGCAAGGACTGAATTCAAAGCTCCTGGGTTAGGGGAAGCATCAGAGGGAAGGCTGCCCAGTCAGGAGGGTAAGGGACACCCCGCGCCGGGGGTGGCAACGGCCTCAGTCCTTATTGATCTCGTTTGGAAAAGCAGGAGGAAGTCAGGGAGTGGGGGAGAGAAGGGGGACAGTGCACAGGGTCCCGAGGCTCCAGGTGGAAGGCAGGCCAGGGAGAGCCCTGCAGGTGTTTGGGGGTCACTGCAGCTGCTGCAGGACCCGGCTGGGGAGCCCCAGGTGCTCCGGGGCAGGTGGGGCCAGCGGTGGTCCTGGGAGACGCAGGTGCTCCTGGCAACAGAAAGAGAGGATTTGCGCCAACGAGCCATCCCCTTCCTAATGAATTTTGCATTTCCTTTGATGAGGACACTTGGACCGGCTTAAAATTAGCATCAGTGGGGCCTCCTACCTTCCTCGTTTCCACGATCACACCCTGAACACGCGCTGCTAAATTTGGAACTGACAAACGGAAAAGATTTCCTTCCAGAAATAATGGGCTTAATGGGCCTCATGACAAACGGTTGAGGCTTCATTTTCCACTGGCCCTTAGTTTGAAGTATTTTCAGTTTTTTTCAGTGCAGTGCCATGTACATCTTTGTTTGCAATAATTGGATCTGAGCTGAAAGAAAAGGCCTCGGTGGAATGAGTTTCCTGCGAAAGTCAGAGCCCAACCTTCTCAATGAAACCGTAGTCGGAAGCCGTCTGGTTTAAATAATCTCATTGTGAAAAGATGGTCTTCCCACTGACTGTTGCCAAAAAGGTGGGAAGCCGGCTCCTTGAACTGAGAAGGGAGCGTTTGTCCCAAGGGGGAGGCGGCTCAGTTGGGTCCCATCTCCTTCCGACAGCTCTGGGGTGAAGGCCCGGGACCCCTGAGGGCCTGCCTCCTTGGCATCCACCAACCCTCACCTTAGGAACACGTTTGTGCCATCTCTATCCGGTTTTGTTCTACTTTTCTCAAGAAAAAGGAGCCTCCCTCTTAGTAGAACACTATGAATTTTTCAGTTAAATTGCTGAATGGAGCAGATGCATTTAACTCCCCTCACCCCTGGTTCTAAATCCGGACAATGACCCACAGAGAGGAAAATGCTGTAGCCCCGACCACCAGGACTGGAGCATCCCAGCAGGGTGCCAGAAACTCCCCCGGCCCCCTGCCCACAGGCATGCCCTGGGAATCAGACCAAGGGCAAGGGCTCGTGGCCTGGGGTGTGGCCCACCCTTCCCGGGAAGGCAAGCCCGGGGCTCCATCTACAAACGGTCCATGCTGCAGAGATGAGAGTCCAGGCCTGCAAGAGGGGTGCCTGGGCAGTGATGGGAAGTCATCCTCCCTCCTAGAGAGTGCCCTGGAGCTGGCCTCAGAGCAGATGGCCACCGGAGACCCTTGTCACTGAACAGTGTCTCCATGCCTAGGCAGGGACACCCTGGTACTGTGGGCACTGTCACCTCCAGCTGCTAACGGGAGGCTCCACAGCAGCCGGGGGAGCGGCCCGCAATGCGGCCTCCTTCACGGCTGCAGCGGGAGGCCCCTCATAGAGGGCGCGGCCTCTCACTCGCCAGTAAGTCAAGGCATCTACCTCCCTACCTGGGCTTAGGCACTTTCATCAGGGTCCTGCCTGTCCCCTCATCTCTCCCAGAGGCCAACCACACCACCACTGCCCCCAGATATAGTCAGGACCCCCCCTCCCCCCACACGAGAAGCAAGTTGAGAAAAACAACTGGACATTCGAAAAGAGATGCTGGTCCCGAAAGGGATCCATCTAGGGGCTCAGAGCAAGCATCGTCCTCAGCACGACTCCCAATTCCCGGGCGTGAAAAAGGCTTATTGAACCAGAGAGAGCCCTCTGGCGATGCCCCAGTTTATATTCTCGGGGGCGGGTGTTGGGTCTGTGAATAGAGAAGGGATGAGACCGGGGAGGGGCAGTGCCTGATGAAAAGGTCAGCCGCTGAGTTAAGAGAAAAAAGGGTCAGTAAGAGCGGGAACGTTTAGATCCGATGCTCCAGAATTCCCAGGGGAAAAGTTTGCAGAGATGAATGAGCAACGCGAAGTTAGTGAGATAAACAAACAAGTTAGAGATGTAGAGATAAGTCAGTGGCTTGGAGGGCAAATCAGGGGGTTCCTCTCGCCCACCCCCAGAATGGAAACAACAACGGAGCTCAGAGCCCAAAGGGAGGGGTTTTCCCGTAACAGGCGGCATTTCTCTCATTCTTTAAAAAGTCTTGCTCATGAATGTGGTTCTGAATTCCCTTCCATTCACAACGGTTTTTCCTCTTTATTGATTTTATTGGGGTGACACCGATTAATAAAATTATATAGGTTTCAAGTGTACAATTCTACGTCATCTGTACATTGCACTGTTCCAAGGTCCCCTTCTTCCTTTTGCTTCTGGTTACAATAGATTTTGAAAATACCACGCTTTTAAAAAATATATATATATATGTTTTTATTGATTTCAGAGAGAGGAAGGGAGAGGGAGAGAGAGAGAGAGAAACATCCATGATGAGAGAGTCACTGATGGGCTGCCTCCTGCACGCCCCCGACTGGGGATCGAGCCCGCACCCCGGGCCTGTGCCCTGACCGGGAATCGAACCCCGATCGCCGGGATCCTAGGTCGATGCTCAACCGCTGAGCCATGCCCGCCGGGCGCCTTTTTTCTTTTTTTTTTAAATGCTCTGTGAAGTCGCCACTTTCCTCCCCGGGCACCACGGTGGTAAGTTCCACTCCCTACGGTTCACAGCGAGAGTCTGCGCGGCATGAAAATAGAGTAAGTAGATCTGCCCCTTGAGACCCGGGCGCTGGCCGATGAAGGACAGTGAAGACTGGACAGGCTGTGGCGTCCCTGCCACGCAGGGCCCACGGCCGCCCCCGCCCCCGCCTGCTTTCCCACCTACCCCCACGCCTCCCGACGACGCGCCGCCAGAAACACTCTCCTCAGTGAGCCCCATTCGGCGATCCCCCTGAGCACACGCCGAGCAGCGCCAGGCCCTGCGGCGGTCCGGCCAGGAGCGAGGTTAAGGTCAAAGGAGAAAGGCAAGGGAGAGAGAAAACGCCCCAGCGGAACGTGCGCAGGTGCACGTCCCCCTTTCCCCGGGGCAGGCGACAGTTTCAGGGCCGTCCCTCCCGCTTTCCCACTTGATAGCCGTGATTACGCGCAAGGGACATTCCGGCAGCGGCTGGCTGGGACGCGGGGTGCGGTTTGTGGCCGTGGAACTGGGGACGCGTGTTGACGAAGGTCGTGGCTAACAGGGTTCTAAGCAGCCGAGCTCATCAGCCAGAGACCAACAAATTTGCCCTCGAAAGTGGTATTGATTATGACCCTGGAAAGAAAGGAATATTTATGGGGAGAGGGGCGATCCATTGTGGTCACTGGACTCCACAAAGGACTGGGTCAACATCCAACGCAATAAATAAGTCACATCTTTCATGCGCGGGGCACTGGGCTTGGCTTTGAGAGGTGTTATGCCATGAAGGTGACAGGGAAGGGACAGCCTCACCCTCAGGAAACCGGCAGGTTAGTGGGGGAGAAGGAGCCCGAGGGCGGTTACGGCAGAATGTGCGAGGGCTTTGGGAAAGGTGCTGGGCCTTGGGGGGTGGTAGGAGGGACAGTAGATGCCAAGGAGATGGGGCACTGGAAACAGACCTTGAGGATGCCCGTGGGACAACATCCCAAATATTACTTCTGCTTTATAATTTATGAATTCGACTTGGTTATGGCTTTCTTGCTTTTCTGAACTCATTTTTTTAAAATTAACCCAGGAGACCCTTCTTACGTTAACATGAAATACAAACATAGAGTCAAATGGAAAGTCCTCACTACGGCTCGCGGCTGAATTTCCTTCTCCAGACGTTAGTAAGTGTATTATTTCAGAGCAGTGTCTCTGTGTTTAATTACATATATTTGTACTGATATATTGGAAAAAATTGAGCTATAATGTGTACAGCGTAAGCTTATATAATGTTATATGTCAATTATATCTCAATAAAGCTGAGAAACATGGAGCGTCCAGGCTCTGAAAGACTGGAAGCATGTACTTCATAATGTCGATTACATCTACTTGGGAAAAGTAGGAATAATTTTATACTTCTGGTACTTTTTTCTGTTTTCTACAATAAATGTATATTTTTAAAAATGAAAAAACAAAACAAAAAACGGTCAGGGGAGAAAAAGTCTTCTCTGTTCTCAACCATGAAATACAAATCCTGGTTCCCTTTCAAGGTCCCAGCTTGGCTCATTCCTTTACCCCCCAAACCAGTTAGTAACAGAGGCACCAGTTAGTGTCTTGCTGGTTCCTGACCGACCGCTGCGGCTCCGAGGCTGGGACCGTGGCAGCTGGGTGTGGGAACGGCACCCTCCAGGCCGCGGCCCCCGCCCGGGGGTGGGACGAGTGTCTGAGAGGCCAGTCCTTCAGTGTGTTATGAACTGGATTGTATGGTGCCTTGCTCCCCCTCCCGCGCCCAAGTTCATGTCCATCAGGGACCTGTGAAGGGGACCTTATTTGGAAATAGGTAGATGTAATCAAGTTAAATGAGATTATACTGGTTCCATGTGGACCCCTGTCCGATGACTGGTGTCCTTGTTAGAAGGAAATTTGGGGACAGACCCACCAGGAGACGACTGGAGGCAGGGTTGGGGGATGAATGTAGCCACAAGCCAGGGCGCGCCAAGGCTTGCGGGCAGCCACCGGGTGCCAGGCGAGAGGCACGGAGCGGAGCCTCCCCGAGCCTCCGGAGCCGGGAGGGAAGACGCTGACCGGATGCTTGAAGCCACCCAGTTTGTGGCACTTGGCCCCAGCGGCCGTAGGGAACCAGCACTTGCCACAACGCGCAGAGCGGCTCCCCCCGCACAGCCCTCCGGCGTCTCCCGCACAGGAACGCTCACCCTGACTGCGAACAGGAACGCACGTGTCGGGCTGTCCCCTTAGCTTCGGGAGGGGTAGAGCTGGGACCACATTTTGACCCTCGGGTCTTCATTTCTGTGAGGTTTTTTTGCTCCAGAAAAATGCACTAAGTCAAAAGAAAATGAGATTGGAAAATATTGAGTGAAGTGCTCAGGGGATGGATTCCTCGCCGCGTGACGCCGTGATGTGTTTCCGTGCGTGTCTGTGCGGCCACGGGAGCATGTGTGTGGGCTGGGGGTGGCTGGAGAGAGAGAGAGAGAGAGAGAGAGGAGAAAGGGCCAGGAGACATCTCTCAAAGCAGCTCGCGTGCTGGTCGGAAGCCGGCGTGGACACCGGCCCGAGCTGCACAGCCCGCCGCAGAGCCTCTGCGGCCTGGCCCAGAATACAGAGCTGGGCATCTCTGTCTCGCATAAGCCCAGTGTATGTCAGGAGCGACTGTATATGGAAACTCTGGCACCTTTTTTCTTTCAGCTACCACTAGGAAAGTCATTCTTTTCTTCAAATTTTTGACAAATGGAGAGCTTTAGTTTTAAGCTAATCCCAAGTTTGTCAACGAACCAAAGGAATTCACAGTAACAGGGTGCAGATTTCAGACATCTATGTCTTTTTTGATTGATTTTCACTGGAATGCAGATACCAGTTTCAACATGGTTCCAGCTAGATTTTATTTTTTTTAATATATCTTTATTGATTTCAGAGAGAGGAAAGGAGAGGGAGAGAGAGAGACAGAAACATCAATGATGAGAGATTCATTGATCAAGCCTGCAACCAGGGCATGTGCCCTGACCGGGAATCGAACCCCGATCGCCTGGATCCCAGGTCGGCGCTCAACAGCTGAGCCACGCCCAGCTGGGCCCAGCTAGATTTTTAATTATTTTACTATTACAGCAAATCAGGGAACATAGAAACTTCCTGATGGTCCTACACCGGGAGAGGAGTAACAGAGAAGGGTTGATCCAAATGGAGAGTTTATTAAATTAAGCAGGGGTTTCTGTTTCACATGAATTGCAGCCACTCTCACAGAAGGACTTGCCTTTCAGAAAAGCAGCAAGAATAGATCCATCGTTATATATAGAAAATTCATAATTAGTTGGGCAGAAGAACTCTAGCCAGCTCTTCAAAGAAGCTCTAGTTATAAAGGCCTGGGCAGGTTTGCTAAAGAAAAAACTGTTTCTGACATTTGTTAAAGAATAGTAGGCAGACTTCATTCAGGAGACACAGAGAAGTGTGGGTCAGTGGATGAAAAATCATTGAAAGGAAGCCCAGGGGGTTAAGGGGGTTTCTGGCTAAACCAGCCTGACCACATTTTTGCAGAAGGCAAGGCCTGGTGATCAGATACCAGAATCTGAGCAAATATTCAGGGTGGTCAGACACCAAGTAAAGGGAAAAACACTTTCTTTACTGACCACACTTCTGTCACTGAATGTGGGGTGTTCCCCCCTCCACACACACACACACACACACACACCCCAATTCTCCAGCTCTCCAGGCACCAAGTGGGTGTCCTATGGTTCAATTCTGACACCAGCCGCCTGGAGTTAGAGCAGACCCCACAGGTTCAAGTCTCAGTTCCACCGGATTGTCGCTGTGTCAGATGCCAGCCAAAAGTCCCAGGCCGTCACCTGTTCTCTTGACCAAATGGCTATAAATCAGGACTCCTTCTGCTACCGACCTAGCTAGTTATTAAAAGGAAGAGAGTGGGGGGAGTCAAAGGTTGTTGAGCAAATTTAGCTGGGAAGCAGAGGCCTGTCTGCTTCACAGGGAAGCTACAGCTTCACATCCCAAGAAATGGCAGCACTGTCCTTCCAAGGGAATTGACACCCCTCCCTCTGGGTGAACTTGTGGTGCACTGCACCTTGGGAGTTGTAGTTCACACAAGCGGGTTGTAGTCCCACACATAGAATTTATTCTTTTTCCCACATTCTATTTTAGAACATCAGAGGTACACTCATAAATAACTAACAATCAGCTTTTTGGGGTAGGAAAAAACACGCACCCTGATTTGTAGCATTTGCCAATTCCTGTGGTGTAAATACTACCGCTGTAGCCAATTTTAATCCACCAACATGAATTCACTGAAGACAGTTGGGAAGCTCTGAGCACAATTGGGGCTCACAGACCCATACAAGCCGCCTCCAGCACTTCCCTGAAAAGGCGCAGATACCCCACGGTCTTAAGAAATTCTACGTGGCTTATGTATTCATAGTGGGTATGACTCCCTCGAGACACATGACTGCGTTCTACCATTTTACCCAGTTGCTGACCGAACTCTCTTTCTCCCTGGCAGGCTAACTATGGTCCCTCTTGTGTCTTCCATCTCCTTTTCAGGGTCTTGTCCAGGATGACACACAGGGCCTAGATGTAGGTGACGCCTCTGGTCCTTGGTCAAAGGAAACACTCGTGGGCTCCACATCTGTTTGTTCTCTCAGCTCGGATGGAACCTCTTGCCAGTCTTAGCGTCTGCTTAGAATAATAACCGTGCCGTTCTGCTCTGACACATGCTAATAACGGCCCAGCTCTGTGTGGCTGTGACGTGAGAAAAGCTAAACAAAAAGACTTTTCTTCTCCCTCCAAGAAAGCGTAGCTGCAAAGAACAACATAATGGCCATTTTTGGTGCCAAGAGCGAGAGTGGTGATTTTCTGCATCTTTGAAACTCATAATGATGGGCCTGAATCTTTGGAGATGTTTTAGACAAGCGACAGTCAATAAACCACCAAGAAGCAGCTTTTCTGTGATGAGCATGCAATTCTTTTATAAACAGGGGAAAATAGGCTTAAATGCCATTATGCGTAATTTTGAATGTACTGCATGATCTTAATACGACAAAAAAAGGAATGGAAGAAGTTATTTGAAGGAAATGCACCCAACTGCTAAGGGTGCCTGCCTTCGACTGTGAAAATATTTGCAATTTTCTTCCTTCCACTATTTTTAGTGTCCAAATTTAAAAAACGGGGGGGGGGGGGCGGGGAAGGGGGACATCTGCAATACTTTTGACAATAAAGATTAAAAACAAAACAAAAAGACACACCAAAAAACCTTAAGCATTACTTTGATAATGGAGAAAAACATTATTTCACTTGCAAAAACAAGGTAACAAAGCCAAGAAATAAACCATGTTCCCGCTACTACCAACGGAAGCCAGAGAAGGTCCTGGGAGGCAGATGCCGCCTTGAACGCGAGTCTGGGGGCTGCGGGAGTCTCAGCTGCGGTGGGGGAAGGTCAGAGGCAGCGGCCAGAGGACAGCTTAGAGCACGGCCCTTTAAGTTCTGCTGGCATTGCCTGGCAGCCACCACCTGCCGCCTTGGAAATTGGCAGCTGCTGCCTGGACCATCGGTTCCAGGGTCACCCGGCGCAGCGGTTCCAGGGACTCGGGGCTGACCTAGGAAAAGATGACCACAAGGTGGCAGTCGCGCACACGCTCTCCTGGGATGCTTTGACAGCCTTGCTTGTGGGTGGCCGAGGATCTTTACGGGGGTGGCAGGGATGTTTGGGGGAGTCTGGTACAGGCCACGGCAGACGTGAGAGCATCTGAACAGCCTCTGAGCAACATGAGAGTCAACCGGAACGAGCCTCGTTCCCAGAGTCCGAGCTCCTTGCCAGGGAACTTGTCAGGGCCCGTCCACCGAGGGCGGGACAACCGTCCCGGGCCACGAGGTTTGCTCTGGCCGATGGGATGTGAGCACACGTGTTTCTGCCTGCACCTCTGTGCCTGAGCCACTGGCCAGGGAGATGTGGGAGCAATTCCACTTTGTCTTCACTTGGGGTTAATAGCACCGGGCTCACGTGACAAATTAATACTGATTTCCTGCTGTCGTTGGCCACCAGTGAAAGTCACACTGCAGGATACGGACAGAGTTCTACAGAGGCACCCGCTGTATTGCAGTTTCGAATCCCAGGATTGAAGCTCTCAGGCTCCCGCTCAGCCGCGGCCGGGCGCTGCCCGCGCGGTGCCAATGGCCTGGGCACCCCCCGCGCGCGGGCGGCGGAACTCCCGTGCGGGGGGTGGCGCACTTGTTTTGTCTGGAACGCACACCTGAAGTATAAATTTTCTGTCCGAACACATGTTTGAATAGGTCGTGTTTGACTTTGTTGGCTACTCGTTTAAACACTGGCGCTGCGTTAACAGCCGGTGACTAATCGGGCTCCTCTTCATGTGGGCGTGACTCAGGCGCCCCCGGAGCCGCGAGCATCGCCGGCGTGACTCACCTGCGCGCAGTTCAGGGCCAGGAACCGGGCCGATCCGGAGGCACCTCAGGAAATGAGCGCGCGTGGAGTCAGCGCAGCCTCCACCACGGCTCTGCCCCGCTCCCCAAGGGACGTTTCCCCAGGACAGCTGCTGCCTGGCAGTGTAGGACTGTTACTTTGTATCTCCTTTTTCAAAGTCCTTCTGGTGAAATGTAACATGCGGAAATAAACATACATAATCAGGACACAGCTTGATGGGTTTTGGCAATGCGAGCCCACCGGTGTACCCAGCGCCCAGGACCAGGTTCGGAGCACTAGCCGCACCCTCGAAGCCCTCCGTGCCCCTGATTTCATTTTTTATGCAACTTTATTGAGGTGCTATTGACATAAAAGTTGTATCTACTTGTAGCGCACAACGTGATGTTTCTATATATATATACACTGTGAAACGGTCACCACAGAGTAACATATTTATCACCTCACAGTTACTTCTTTTTGTCTGTGTGAGAACAGGTGAGACCTGCTCTCTTAGCAAACTTCGGATACATGCGATATTATTAACAATCGTCATTAGATCTTCAGCCTTCGTTCATCCTGCGGAGCTGACCCTTCGCACCCTTTGGCCCCATTTCCCACCTCCCACGGCCCAGCCCCTGGCAGTCGCTCCCCTTTCTATGGCTGAGACTTTCTAGGGTTCCGCGGGCAAGTGAGACCACGCGGCATTTGTCTTTCCGTGGCCAGCTTATCTCACTTAGCATAATGCCCTCCAGGTCCATCCAGATGGCAGGATTTTTTTTCTAAGGCTGAATAATGTTCCAGTTGTGTGTGTGTGTATGTCTGTGTGTCACGTTTTCTTCAGTCATTCGCCCGCTGTCGGGCGCTTAGGTTGTTTCTTGGCTGTTGTGAGTGACGCTGCAATGAACAGGGAGTGCGGGTGTCTCTTCGAGATACTGATTTCGTTTCTCTTGGATATACACCCAGAAGCGGAATTGCTGGATTGCCCGCCCCCAATTTTAGATTCCATAAGTGAGTTACCTGTTTCTGAAGTTTATGTAAATGGACTATAGACTATGTATACTCTATACTATATACTCATAGACTTATACCATATACTTTATATACTATATATTCATGGACTATATATTCTTTTTTATATTCTGTTTTCCACTCACCGTTAGGTTGGTGAGTCTCATTCGTATTATTAACTTTAGTCATTGTTTGTTCATTTCCATCGCTATGTACATTTGCTGCCCGTTAATTTTTCATCTCTCTGTATTTCCCTCTTGGGTATACTTTTGTAAGAAGCATGTCAGGGAGAATCTTGGCATTTTAATAAGTGGATTTAATCCATTTCCTGTCCCGCTTTGCTCTCCACTTTAATGCACCTCGCTGCTCCCTTTCTCTCTGCCCTTTGCCTTTGAGGAATGTGTTTAGCTTGCTCTTATCTTCTGACATGGGTTTGAACTTTGACGTTCTGAATTTAATCCTATCAGAGCTGTGCTCTTCAGAGCACGCTTGGCGGAACTCTGGCCTGCGAGACGGTCTGTGGAAGAAGGAGACTGCTGGTCAGACATCACAAAGAAGGTGGCATACTATGTACCCCGTAGGGGATCCTAAAGCACAGCAGCATGGAAAGGTTCTGACAAGTCCTGCAGCGGAGGCGGAGGGGCGCCTGTCTGTTTCCCAGAGGTTTTTTTAGGAGGCCTTATGCCACTATTAGAGCCTGAAGTCAAGAAGATTCCTCCCAAATGTTAGTCAAATGTGAATTTCTGAGCCTATGTTGGTATGGGGTTGGGGGCTGGGGGGATTCCAGAACTGAAAAAATTTCTCTTCTTGTAAATCCATCTGTTCTTCAGACTCAGCCGTGTGGCTTAGTGCTCCTAGAGGAAGAGGGTGGGTGGGCATCCTGGAGCAAAGGGGCTCACAGGGTAGGGCAGGCGATGCATTTGACCTAGAGGGGGCCCTCTTGGGGCATGAAGGGGAGGCAGAGGCCCTTTAGAAAGGAGAGGAAGGCAAAGAGGCGAAAGACAGAAGCTGCAGCCGCTGGTCCACAGAGACCCAGAAGAAGGAGGCTGGGAGTCCTGGGATGTCCTGTAGGGGATGTGGGCCAACCCCATGGCCCGTGCCGTGGCCGAGACCCTGAGGTCCCACAGCTGCAGAGAGAACCACCGTGGGACCCCGGGGAACCTCAGGTTTTGGCAGGAGGGCCGGACGGGCACAGGTAGAGCCAGGGCATCGCTCGGAGGCCTGAGAGGCCCCAGGCCTGGGTCAGAATGTTCTCCGGAACGAAGGGCACCCCGCAGTTAAGGCACCTGGAGTAGAGGTGAAAAAGGAACATCTCCAAAGGGTGTCTATTGCCTGCTCGGGCCTGGGCTGGGGGAGGAGGGGCCCTGTATCTGAATGAAGCCCCAGACCTCAGCCCTTTCGTGGGCTGGGCATCCCAGTGGCCGGCAGGCCTGTGCGCCGCCTACGAGTCCCAGAAAAGCCACGGTCTCCCCAGCTCTTCACCAGGCAGGGAAAGCCCGGGGCCACGGAATTCGTTTGGTGGGCTGGCGAGCCCCCCGTGCTGCGCGGGGCGCGGAGAATTCCAGGGGAGAGGCGGGCGTGAGCCGTCCCGCTTCCCACCTTCCAGGCTGGCGGGGCCCCCACCTGCGCCCGCCTCGACCCTCCCCGCCGCCTGGCGGAAGCGCCCCTGCCTCCGGGACCGGGCGCAGAGGACCGCAGAGATCAAGCGGTTTGCCCGGGTTCGTCCGCTGAGTAATGACGCATCTGGGGCGAATCAAAATTCTTAACACCACCCAGCTGAGGAAGGAAGTCGGCCGTGGAGACGAACAAGCCTGGCCGCGAGGTGATAACTGTCGAGGGCTGGTGGTGGCAGGTGGGGCGCGTTAGACTGTCCTCTCTGGTTCTTTATGTTTAAAACTCCCCATAATAAAAAGTGAAAAATGTGTTGAACATGTGGTTTGGGGAAGACACGGAACAACTGGAAGGGGAGCAGCTTGTAAATAACTGAGGGCCCCTCAGAGCACATGGGCTGGGGGCTCAAACCCTCAGCTGCCCTCCGGCCCGGGGCCCCGCCATTCACCCCACCGGCCCGCCTGCTGAAACGGCCAGAGGAGAAGTGGCTCTGGGGACAGACCCTTTTTTAAAAATGTTTTTATTGATTTTTTTTTTTAGAGAGAGAGAGGAAGGGAGAGGGAGAGACAGAAACATCGATGAGAGACACATCCATCGTCTGCCTCCTGCACGCCCCCAACTGGGGATGGGGCCCGAAACCCGGGCATGTGTCCCGATGGGGAATCGAACCTCCAGGTGCGTGGGAGGACACTCGACCACTGAGCCGCACCAGCCGGGCGGGGGACAGGCCTTTCCTTGTCCCCGGTGCCTGTGACCTAATCCTCTGGGGACCCTTCTTTCTCCTGTTTCTGGGTGGTTGGTGCATTGGGGCAACCAGGATGGTCCTTCCATGGACCTGACCGTTGGGGAAATCAGATTCGTCCCAGGAGGAGTGACGGTCACTGCGTGACCTCGGGGAAGGGATGTGCAAAGCCCCGCGCAGAGGCAGGATGGCGTTCGAGCCGTCGGCGTGGGAACCGAGCGGTCCTTTGTCAAATGAACGGGTGTCAAGGTCACGCTTCTCTCCCCTCCATGAGTGCATAGCCCTTTAAAAGTCGCTGAACTATTTCATGGAAGAGCGTCTGACCCCACACCCTGGGCATCCGGTGCCCGTGTGGTTTTCGCCCACAGGTGGGTCGCTACGGTGGCTCTCGTGGTGGTTTTGGCGTCAGAGTTGATGAGCTTTATTTTTATCGGCAAGAATCAGGATGCGTTTAATATTATCCTCGTAATATTATCACGGCGACTCTTTTTCGCTCCGACACACGTCCCTCAGTGGGAGATAAGAGAGAGGGTCGGGGCTGCCCCGAGCCCCCAGGACAGAAATACAGAGATAACCGCCGACAAGGGGCCCTTTAAACAAAAGCCGGGCCCAGAGGGGACGAATCGCTCTCTTTGCTCGGCAGCTTTCTCAGGAGAATCGCCACCAGGACGCCTCCCAGGGGCTCGTGGGGTGCTGGGTGTGTTGAAGGGATTGATAACGACAGATGGGTCTGTGATGAAGGGTTTGCGGCAGGGGGGTAATTTCATCGATTCGGGTCTGGCCGGCCTCCTGAAAGCACATCATTCTGGGGAACCGGTCGTGTCTGGGTGGAGAGGGCTCCGCACTGCGCGGGCCTTCAGTCGTATTTAAATAATTGATCGCAATTTGTATTTGTTAACGACCTTTAACTGAACTCTCATTGACCCGGGTTGGGCCACAGAGATCAATTTAGCCGACGGCTCATCCGTCTCGGTGACTTTTCTAAGGTGCTGGCGTCTCCTCCCTCCAGCCCTCTGCTGGGTGCAAGTCAGGAGTCCAGGCTTCCAGCTTGGTTTTGTGCGTTACGATGGGATTGACGAGAACTTGCTTCTCCCTCCAGAGTTGGAGAAAATCTGCCCGAACACACCTCACTCTCCCCGCTGGGGTCAGACGTCGAAACTCGAGGACAGGGAAGGAAAAGCGGCACCTTGGATCCCAAATGGGGCCCGTCCCCTTTCCTCTCAGCTCTGGGCCCCGTTTCCATAGGCCGTCTGTTATTGCTGTTTTCTCCCCTCACCTGTACAGGTGACCCCGGGAGAGGAAGACACGGGGAGAGCGCTGATGGGCGGGTCTCTGAAGCTGGTCACTGCAGAGGGGGCTCTGGCCCAGGGGCTTCGATCTCCGGGGACCCCCACGACCCCCGCGGCGAAGGCTGCGGTTACGGCGGGGGGCGGGCTCCGGATCGTCCTGAAGCGTGGAGGGCAGGTGCGGGCCCTCGGCTCAGACCAGCTGCTGCGGGTGACCGTGGTGGCCAGACACGCCCAGCAGGTGGGCCTGCCGCCAGCAGCCTCTGTGGGGGGCGGTTAGGAGGCAGGCCCCTCCCCAGCAGACACACACTGCTCACGTCATGCCCTTGTCTCCCAGTAAACGCGACTTCAGCCTGTAAAACAACAGAAATCGGCGTACCTGGGAAGAGGAAGACACCCTCCCTGATGAGCGGCTGTTTGCCGGGTCCAGGGAACAGGGCCTCGGAGGGGAGCTGCTCCCAGGATGCCGCCGAGGGACCCGGCCCGGCCGAGGGCGGGACCAACGCGAATCTGCCAAGGGCGCCGGCTTTCCCGCCCCGGTCTCCACACCTCACACCGGGCGCAGAAACGTTCCATGGAACCCTGGCCGTGCCCTGGGCACTGAGCTGCGTGCCGGAGATGCCCTGAGCAGCACCAGGCCTGGCCTTCGAGGCCTCACTGCCCACGGGCCCGGGGGCACCCGCTGTCTTTTACTGAACTGGCTGCACCTGCCGGGGTCAGCGGGGTAATATCTTCCCGACCAGAGGGGCGCCCTCACCGGCTTCATCTAAAATCCTTCGAACTCAGACCCGCGTGCCCAAACCCTCGGGGGATATTAATCGTGCTGTTTTCTGGGCTCTGCAGCCCTGATGGAAGACGCATCTGCGTGAGCTGCCTTTTAGGAAAATCACACATCTCCCACCGAGGGAAGTAAGCAGGTCCGTCCCCCCCCCCCCCCCGGCCCCTTCCCAGGGGGAAAGCAGTGACAGCCGACCCCAGCGGAGACTGGAAGGGGTCCTTTCTCTAACGGGAACGCAGGGCTGGATCCACCGCGGACAGGCGCGCACAGTCAGAGGGGTTTTCTCTTTTCCGTTTTGGTTGCTAGTTATACGAAAACACCCTACAGCCTCCTTGCTGCCCCGTGAGGATAAGAAACGGCTCCTGATGTGTTTGAATGTGATCGTGAGCACATCTGTTCCCGCTTTCAGCAGGAAATCCATTCTCAGGAGCGAGGGCATGAAATCTCGGAGTCAGGAGGGACCCGGCTGACAGGAGGGACAGCCTGGGAGGACGTCCCCTAGCACAGGCGGAAACGTGCAGCTCGATTTAGCCCGGGCCTTGAAGGATGCTGGACGGGAGCTGCAGGATCTCTGCTGCTCTCCCTCGGCCCGGGAAAGGGCAAAGCTGGCCCACTCTCCTGCTTTGCCGCGGCCACCCAGGCCCGCTGCAGGAACCGGTGCAGGACTTTCCCTAGGAGCTCCGGCTGGGACAAGGCTACACGAGACAGGCCACACGCCCGAAATCCTTGGGTCTGCTCCTCCCTGAAACGGGGTTTTCCTTCTTGTAAATGAGGGAGCCAGTTCAATTTTGTCCAAAGATTCTAAGTACCAACCTTCATTTTCATAACGAGGTCTGTCCTCGGCTGGAGGCGAGGGATGGGGATGGGGATGGGGGGTGGGGAGGAGTATTTCATGCATAAACCGCAGAATATTCCAGCATCCAGAAGGCACGCAGGCCAGAGTTGAGCAGAAGTCCGGCAGGAGAGCCCAGGGACGAGACCCTGAGGGCACTGACCACGCTCGAGTGGCCAGAACCAGGCAGCAGAAGTTTGGACGTGGAGTTTTAATACAGATTATCAGTTGGAAAGCCGGGGGCCTGGACCTGCGGAGAGACCAAGCCGAGAGCTGCGGCGAGCTGGGGAGGAGCTGTTTTCCTGGCAGCTTCGCTTTGCTGAGGACCTTACGGCAGGTGGGGGCGTTGGCTCCGTCTGAAGGGCCAGGGACGGGCGACCACACCTGCCCCCTCCTCCGCTCAGGAGAGCAAGTGGGTGGAAATGAGACTAACATTCCCACTCCAAGCTTAGCCTTAAGAGGCCCAATGTGATTTTACCTGCCCCTGTGCCACGCGGACGGCATACCCTAGGCGGCCTGGCGCTCAGGAAGACCAGAAACCTGGCACAGAGCCAGAGAGAGCTCAGCTCAGCCCCTCGGACCCCAGCCACTGCCCCTGAGATTCAGCAGGGCCCCAGACATTTGCAAGACCCAGAGCAGGAGCCCGCCCGCCCGCCTGCCCTCGCCCCCACGTGACTGGCCGCCCGCTTGTCCAGGCGGGGCTGCCAGCAGGACCGCACTGCGGAGCCCCCTTTCCTTACCTTTCCTTACCTCATTTCACAGGACTGTGCACTCCCTGAGGGCGGAAGCTATTAAGGAGCCTGGCACGTTGTCTAAAAAAATGCACCAGCAGCATTTTGCAGGATCCCCCTCCCCCCCCCCCCCCCCCCCGACACCCTGAGTGTTTAAGCGCCGATAAGAGACGCTATTCAGCAGGGCTTGTTCGCGCATAGACATTATTTCCATAGAAGCAACTAAGTCGGGAGTCGAGCTTTTCTTGCCAGGAACTCATCGCCCCTACTTTGAAGTTGTAGAAACAACCCTTTGCAATAACATCAAAGTCAGTCTTTTGCAGGCAGATTGCACTACACACCCCTTCCTCCATCGCTTTCAGAAACAGCCGGGTCCGCCAGCGCCTGGGCACTACTTCACTCCCAGGGTCATTCAGAGGCCAAGATCAAGGTCCGCAAGTAAATACGGGTCATTAATTCCTACTTTTGTATGTACAGTTACATCGTTGCTCTACTTTGCTTAACTTTGATGAGTATATAAATTACGTAAAATATAAAATGTATATCTTTCAATCTGAAATATTCCTAGGGTAGAATCGTCAACAAAATGTGTCAATAGACACTTTGCCTATCAAATTAGGTAGAATTTAAACCCTGACGCCGGGATTGGAGAGAACACAGGGAAACTGGCACTTTGACACCCTGTTGGGTGTGGCCTGTATGTTTTCACAGACTTTCAGGAGATAATTTTGCTCAATCTACAAAGAACTTTGAAACGTGTAACATCTGAAAATTTTTGCTCCTAGGAATTTGTTCTAGATCAGAGAGTATGGACGTGCACAGACACTAAGCTGGGTTGCACCAAATAGTGAAAAATTTAAAACACAAAGCATTTAGCAGGTGGAGGTTAAGTTACAGTAATCCACAAAATGGAACAAGCGATCAGTAAAAAATAGTTTAAAATATATAATATCATGGACATTTTCATTAAAATTCAGTGGGAAAATAAGTTTCAAACACTGTGACCTTACTTTTGGAAAAAAATATATATATCAAAGATGGCTGAGGTCTTTATTAAATGTTAACAGTATTTGATCCTGCGGGATTCTAAAAGATTTTGATTGCTTACATTGGTTTTTCTGAATTTTCTACAAAAAATGGTATTATTTTTGTAATTGAAACACATCTCAGTTGAATAATTTAATCAAAAATATGCATTCACGTTGGAAGTGGCAGGGCCAGTAAGAGATGATGGAGGGGGTCTGACAGCCAGTGGAGACCCCCCAGAGACAAGAACGACAGCGGGAAGCTGTCCCCCGATGCTCCAGACTTTGAATCTGTGCATATGGACCTGTTGTGTCTCCCTGAAGTTAAAATGTTGCCACTGAAAAATGTCTGCTATTTGGGGACGTGTGTGTGTGTGTGAATGTGCATGCCCCAGACTTGGCATTACTATTTTAATTATGTAAGGAATTCATGTATTTTAAATGCATCTTCTGCCCTTGGCATGTATGTGCCGCCTAAGTGGCAGCTAATTCATTTTTTAAGACAAGATTCATTTCCCCGGGGGAGGACAGGCCTGCATCTTCAAAGGTGTAAGCGTCTAACTGCAGAGTAAAAGCCATAGACCCTTGGAATGTCAAATGTTTTGATTTAGAGTCTATCTGAAAGTATTTGCTTTGCATTTCAATTTAACTAAGAGATTTACATTCCTCCCCCTGTTTTTTCTATTGACGGCCAAGGACAAGAACCCCCTTCCCTGCCAATATTCCAAAGACAGAAAGAGAAAAGAGAAACTTACTCACCATAAATCTTTCAAACACAGAGAAAAAGGGGGTTTGGCTGTGTTTGGGGCCATAACAAGAGGAGAGACATCCATGCATTAATGAAGGGTCTCAGGCCATTCACAGCAGTCACCTGTCACCCCAGGGTAAGGGCCATAGGACAGATGCATGTCACCTGCTCACATGCCCACCCAGCCCAGGAATTTGCAATTGTTGAGCCTAAATTAAAGGGGCCTGCTGGGTCAGAACATAGGAAAGGAGGGCAGAGGAAAGGAACTTGGGGAGCTTTGCAGTAAAAACAAGGTCACCCACCATCACTGAGAGGGGGGAGCCCTGCTGGCTGAAGCATTCCTCCAGCCACCTGGTAAGAACTATTCTCGCTGCTACAAATGATGTGGAAACTTAAAATTCTGGCACTCGTCAAGCCATCTTGTAGAACGTTTGAACCAATTGAAATTGCTCACACCACAGCTGAGCACGATCATTGTTAAAAATCACTGGTTAATAGGATATGATTTCTGCTGAGTCACGTTAGGAGGGTGAAAGTGATTCGGACCACAGCTCCTCGGGTCTGCACGAACCCACTATTGCAATTATCCCCTCACAGGAGGAGCCTGGTGGCCAGCCTGCGCGATGCCCTCTCTTACACTAGTATCACTCAGTCTTGCCTCCTAAATATCTCATGAATATACATTCTTCTCGTTATCACCATTGTGACCATTTCAGTTCAGGTCTTCATAGGTTCTCACTTGGCTTATGATGGAGGCCACTATGTTAAAAATGGGGAATGACTTGAATAGACGTTTCACCAAAGCAGACAGGCAATGACCAATAAACACGTGAAAAGCTGCTCCACGTCACTAGTCTTCAGGAAAACAAAAATTAAAGCCACGACAAGGTGTGGCTTCGTTGGTTGGAGCATCTACACTGAAAGGTTGCAGGTTCGATCCCCAGTTGGGATGTGTGGGGGAGGCTGCTGACCAATGTTTCACTCGCACATCGATGTTTCTCTCTCTCTCTCCCTGTCCCTTCCTCTCTCTCTCAAATCAATAAAAGCATTTTCTCGGGTAAGGATTAAAAAATAAAGCATGACAAGATACCACTTCACACCCCAGTTGAAATGAAAAATATTGACAGCACCAAATGCTGACGAGGATGTGGAGCCACTGGAACTCTGACACAGGAGAGTGTGAAACAATGTAACCACTTTGCAGAACTGTGTCCGTTTCTTACGACATCGAACACAAACTCACCCTGTCCCAGCAAACCCTCTCCTAGGTATTTACCCAAGAGAAATAAAAACGCACGTCTACAAGAAGCCGTGAACAAGAATGTTCGTAGCAACTTTATTATAGCAGAAAACTGGAAAAAAAATCCACATGTTCATTAGCAAGAGAAATAAGAAACAGATGTTGTTTATTCATACCATGGAATATCACTCGGCAATAGGAAAAAATAAACTGCTGATGAATTACGGAGACCTCTGGCGAGCACAGAATTCAGGCAGTCGCACACTGTATAGTTCCATCATATAAAGTTCAAGTACAGACAAAACTAACCTATGGCGAGGGGCATTGAATGGCGGTTGCCTCCAGGATTGAGGACTGACTAGAACGGAGCACAGAGAAACTCACTAGGGTTTTGGAATTATTTTATGTCTTATTGGTGAGTCAAAACTTACAGGACCAAACACTGAGGATCTGTGCATCCCCTGGGTCGCACGAACGATGCTCTCGAAGTACTTTGTGGCGTCTGACTCTTCTTAGAGCCTTTTTCCAAGGAAATAACCCTTATTATAGATAAAGCCTACACATAAATCCGTTTATTAGAAACTTCTTAAGTGGCTAAGTTCTCGGAAACAAATGCCCAACAATATGTAATAGGACAACTTGGTGCTCGATAGCGTGAAACTTTTGGTCCGTCGCCATGAAGAATTATGTTTTACAAAGATATTTTAATGGCAAAGAAAAATACATATATTATAGTATTAAGCTAAATATACAAGATCCAAGCTGTGGTTTTTAATATGATAATAACTATGCTAAAATCCACTGGGCAGAGACCAAAAAATATAGGATTCATGTCCTCGGTGGGTATATGTGTATGTATGCTTGCTTTTATTTCCTGCATTTTCCAAATTGTCTACAATGAGAAAAATGAAAGGGAAAAAGATGTGCTTTCCCCCCTTTAAGATAACTTTCTCTCTTTTTTTTTTCCCCCCTTCAGAATTGCATCTTTAACAGAAATTCTTTAGACTGGCCTTAAATAGGGCAGAATGGGCTGTTTTACAACACATTCGAGACTTTATAAAGGCACAGACTATAAGAAGGACACAGTTCGAGTTGTACAGATGCCCGCTGTTCAGTCCGAAATGAAAATACGTCTCACTGGAGATCCCGCCGGTCAAGCGCCTGAGCCCAGGTCTCCTCCCGGCTCCTGAGAAGCCTGCGTCCTGCCTGGTCCCCCTGGGTCTGTCTGTCCCTGGCCCCCGCTCCTGGACAACGCAGCTCTCCAGACCCCAAGCCCCTGGTCTCTGGCGCACCTGCGTCATGTCCCGTCCTCCCGGTGCCAAGTTCTGGGTCACCTGCTCCAGCAACCCCAGCCTCTCCCCTCCGAGGGCCCTTCCTCCCTCCCGGGCACATGCTCGCTGCTCATTTCCCTTCCACCTGCGCAGAGGGCGTAGGGCTCGTGGTCCCTCCTGGGA
Source organism: Miniopterus natalensis (assembly GCF_054644295.1). Lineage (NCBI taxonomy): Eukaryota > Metazoa > Chordata > Mammalia > Chiroptera > Miniopteridae > Miniopterus > Miniopterus natalensis. Next base: position 3,135,822 of record NC_142088.1, on the reverse strand, counting down.
CGGCACCTAAAGCCTTTCCACACAGATGCAGCCGGCATCGCCGCCGACGGGCTGGGGCCACGGTGACGGCCGCAGAAGGGTTTGCTCGGAGCCGTCAGCCTCAGGGGTTTGCAGGGAACCCCGATGTGGCGTGACGAGGCGTCCACGTGCCAGTCCACACGTGGCGACTGCTGAGGTTTTCTTTCCATCGGCCTGATTAGAGATGAGATGCCACCATATTTAAAACTGTCAAGCCAGCCGGGCCGGTGTGGCTCAGTTGGTTGAGCGTTGTCCCTGTACCAGGAGGCCACAGGTCCAATTCCCGGTCAGGGCACATGCCCGGGTTGTGGGGTGATGCCCAGCAGGGGGCGTGCAGGAGGCAGCCGATTGATGGTTATCAATCATCAATGTTCCTCTCTCTCCCTCTCCCTTTCTCTCTCTGAAATCAATTAAATATATACATATATATTTAAAAAATAAAATAAAACTAAAAATGTGAAGCCAGGCACCCGCCCTTTCACTCATCAAGTGCTCCTTTTAGCCGACAATTCATTCCTCAGCTGTTGAGAGGAAAGGGCCCGGCCCTGACAAGTCAAAGGCGTCGACGAGGAGACACATTCTGATGGCGGGAAGAGCAGGTGAGTCAGACGCCGGCGCCCGGGAGCCCCGCAGCGGCTCCGACTCTGCCATTCACGGCAGCCTGTCGCTCTCAGTCCCTGTGATGCCAACTCTGGTTTTATTGTCCAGGTTCATTGTCCTGATGCAGTAAGTTCACCGGGACCCGCAACAAGCCTGGCTTTCGATCCATCGGCCTGCCGGGGGGCCCCTAAACACTCGCAGTGAGAGCAGAGCAGAGATGCGGGGGACTCGCCGAGAAGCCCGCGCCGTGGGGCGAGGACCACGGGCCAGCTTTAACCAACTCGTGCGACCATGCACCCGACCAGTAGCTTTGTTATCGATTCTCAAGATTCAAAAAAATGAAAGGGGGCGCACAAGCATACCCAGTTACCCCGCCGTCTGCCACGCTCCTTGGAGGGAGGCCCTGGAGGCCAGGAGGCTCCTGCCAGGCCGGGCGTGGGCGAGGCGGGGACGGGGCCCAGCCAGCGCAGCGGCTCCTCCCGGCGGGTGCCCCCGATGCCTCCCGGGCCCCTTGCTAATTGCTCTCCCCACCTCCGTGCCTCAGCGTCCTCTCAAGGACCCATCGCTGACCTCAGACTGGGCAGCAGGTGCCCGTAGCCAAGGAAACGGTGGCGGAATCCATTGAGCCGCCGCTGGAGGAAGTCCTTGCCGAGCGTCGGCCCACAGCTGGAGCGCGGTCGATACACGGGGCGGGCGTGACCCACTTTTGTTTAGAGAGCGTGGACAGATGGGTGACAGAAGACACTGGGCGTTAACCTCTCGAGTGGGTAGGCCCAGGGGATGGCTTACTGGGGTTTTTCAAATCGGTCCGTTTGCTAAAGCAGGTGCTATGCATATAAACCAAACAGAAGCGGAAGCGGGATCCCGGGCCTCCCTGTCGATTTGGGGGGCAATGCGTCTTCAAGCAACTGGCCGGATGCCCCAGACGCTGAAAGGTCCTCGCAGTCCCGGGAATGCGACACTTGTTCGGAAGGAAAAGGTGGCCCTGTTTCGACCGGTGCCGTGATTGGCCTCAGCTCCACGCCTGCTTCAGGGCAACAGAGGGGGAGCCGAGGTCTGAATGAAGCAGAAAAGACCCCAAAACCAGAGTTCTCCGGGGAAGCGCGGTGACCGTCCCGACACTCCTACATGATCCCAGGGTACTGAAGGCCGCCACCCCACGGGCTGAGGACAGTTTCAGCAGCCGTGAGCCCTGCCGCCTCTCACCACAGGCCGGCAGGCGTCCCTGGCTCGGCCGCCACACCTGGCTGGGAGCTGGGCACGGTCGGGAGGCTGCCCCTGGGGTCCCGGCTGCGCCACGAGGCGAGGACACAGCTCTGAGTCCCGGCTGGCGCCCGGCTTTCCAGGCCCTGACCTGACTGAGGACCCCCCGACCTTTCCTGTGCCCCCCTCCCTGCCTTCCCCGGGCCGACCTTCAGGGTCCTTCTCGAAGGACTTTGGCAGAGTCAGCAGCGACCCCGGGCCGCGTCCAACCGGGCGCTCGCCTGCCCGTAAGCCGACGCGGGCCAAGCCGGGGCTCACTCTGACAAGAGGACTGAAGAAGCCTCGCACCCGCGCCGCCCCCGAGACAGACCTGCGGGTCCCGGCAGACACAGGACCCGCGTTCCTTTGAAATAGCATTTCTTCAAAAAGAAAAAACACACACAACCTGGCCCGTGTGGCTCAGTGGTTCGAGCCTCAGCCCACGTGCCCTGAAGGGTCTTGGGTTCGATTCCCGGTCAAGGGCATGCACCTGGGTTGCGGGTTGGATCCCGGCCACAGTCAGGGCACGTGCGGGAGGCAGCTAATCCATGTGTCTCTCGCACATCCGTGTTCCTCTCCCCCCCACCTCTTTCCCTTCCTCTCTAAAATCAGTGGGAAAATGCCCTGGGGGGGGGTTAACAAGATATTTGTAGAGAAAATGCCTGATTCACGGTCTCAACAAGGTTCAGGCAGGCACACACCAGGCGCCCAGAGCCCTCTCTTTGAAGTTGAAACGCCGGACGGGCCGGCGGCCACGGGAAGGCCGAGGTCCCAGCGACAGCGGGCCTGGGCCGGCTCCTACGTGACGCTCAGCTTTGAGGCCGGGTTTACGAGCCGCAGGTGACAGTTATAACCCGGTCACTTCCCAGGAGCACGTCCTGCACAAGCCCCTGTTCCCCTCTGAGAGCCGAGCACAGCGTGGAGGCCGCCGGCGGCAAGGTAAGTTCTCTACAGTTTTTCTGAAACGTGACTCCCCCCTCCCCCCGGCCGTGGTCCCTCCTCAGCGTCTCTCCCAGGACAACGCGTGTGTGCGGCTATGTCGTTTCACGCCGGTCGCGCCTTGTTTTCTTGCCGACCCACTAGAAAGGGAGCGTCCCCCGCGCTGTGCCCCCGGGCGGGCGAGGGGCCGGGGCAAGAAATGGCTGTGGAGTGACCGCCGGACGGGGATGGTCGGCGGGGAGGGCGGCCGCCCGGGCGCAGCGGGTACCGCGGGCTCCCACGCCACCTTCCCCCACCGCCGATTCCCTCTCGGCACCGGGCATGCACGGCCTGCCGCGAGGAAAGCCAACCGTTTTAGTCGCGTCCCGTTCCTGACAGGCGTGAACATCGACGCGTCATTTTCACGATTCCCAGGGTGGCTGCCGAGGAACCAGCAGGACCACACGTGGGAACCGACGCGGGGAGCCGGCACCTGGCACTTTCTATTAACGGTTCCCCGTGCGGGGCTACAGCTCTGCCAACGTGGACGACTTTACGTGTTTATATTATAATGCGTGAATTCCTTTTCTGTTGTCAAAGAGAAGAAAAAACCCCACCGCTGAGCCCCTCTTGCTCATAGCGCCTGGTATCCCTTCGAGCCGGCGTCCGCGTCAGGACTGTACAGAGGTCAAGCCCGTGTCTCGGGCTGGCCCGGCAGCGCACGTCGGCGCTTTTCCAGAAAACACTCCCGCCTCGGCCAGCCTGACCATCATCCCCTTCTCCTGCCACGGGTATCTGAACGCATAACAATATCAGGGCGGGGGTGCTGCTCTTACCCCCACGTTACAGCTGGGAATGCCAAGGCCGGCGAGGTCAGGCGACCTGCCCAGGGCTTTGCAGCCGCGAGTGGTGGAGCCTGTCCGGAGGGCCCGCACTTAACACCGCGCCTGCCGAGACTGGAGCCCACACCCTCTCGGCCGGGCGGGGGTGGACTGAGCAAAAACAAAGGAACAAGCAGACAGGACAGGACGCCAGTTAAATTTCAATGCCACGCAAACAACGCGTTTGTTTGGTCCAAGCATGTCCTGTGGAATATTTGGGACGTACTTAACAATTCCAGTTGTGTATCTGCAGTTCCAATGGAACGGGCATTTGGTGATTGATCTGTCTCCCTGAGGCAAGAGAGGCGTTGGCAGTGGATTGCCCACTTGGGTGTCCAGAAGCCTGGGAGTTGGGGTGAGCCGGAGTGGGAGGTGGGGGCTCAGTGAGGACAGACAGGAGTTTCGGGTCAGCCTGGCCCCCGCCTGGCTCCTGCCGAGAAGCGTCGCACCTGCCTGCTCCGGGGTCAGACTCCAGGCGGAAGCCTCCACTCGGCCAGGAGGGGGCGCTGTGGTGTAGGGCGACCGGCCAGGCGCCAGGAGACTTGGGTTCAAGTTCTCACTTTGTTGTTTTCTGTAACCTGTGAAACCCATGTGGGGAGTGTGAGGGTGAAAACACCCTCCTCGCAGGCGTCCTGTGGGAGCAAATAAAGCCGTTCAGCACAAGTGCTTGTAGCCGTGCGGCAGGTGGAAGTGGGGTTCTCGTGGCGTCCAGAGGAAAAGCATGTCCAGGGACCCAGAGGAGAGGAGGAGGCCTGGTGGTAATATTTATGTGTGATGCAAAATCAAAAAGATGCCCCACGTGTGTCTGTCCTGCCACGGAAAATCAGGGCCAATGTCTAGAAATTCTGCGCCACATTAAATTCTGGGCCAGCGTCCAGAGATTCTGCGCCACAGTAAAGCTTAGTCCCAGTGCAACATCTGGCGGCCTGGCTTGTTCCCGGCTGCCGTCCTTTGCTTTGCGGCTGTACCTGGGCTCCCACCTGGAGCCGCCATCAGCCGCTCGGATGCTAAGGTCACTCGGTACTACGGAGAGAACAGGCGAGCACGTGGGGTGAGTGAGGGTCCCCGAGCAAGAGAGACAGAGAGCTGCTTTGTTCCCCTGGAGGTTTGTATACTCAGGCTTGGGAGGAACCAGAAGCTTTTTTGAAATAACCAGCCAGCTTCCCAGACTTCGGTGGGGGATGACCTGCCTGTGCCTGGTACACGCAGCGGGAGGGGGGCCTGCAGGGAGAGAAGCCGCGAGACCGGGCCGTGTGCTCGGCCAGGTTGGCAGGGCCACGTGTGCCACGCTTCAGTTTTACCCTGGGGTACGCTGGGCTCTCTAAGGGCGTGAGGCATGGAGCAGTGTTTTAAAGAGATGGTGCTGGCTGCCGGCCGAGAATGAGATGGAGAGGGGCCCAAGGGACCCAGGAAAACCAGTCTGGGAGGCTGTGCAGCAGATCCAAAGAAGGGTAGGATCTGTAACAGAGAGAAAACACGTGCCCAGGAAACCGGATCCCCACAGCCGGCGCTGGGGGCGCCTCCTGGGGGTCGGTGCTGAGCCAGTGAGCCTGGGCATGGGAGAGGCCGGGGGCGGGGGTGCCCATCTGTACTGCAGGGCGCCCTGAGGCCAGAGCCGGCTGCAGAGGAAGAAGAGGGAGACGCAGAGGCTCCGGTGACACTTCCCTCTGCCCCACCAACCCCTCCCCTCACACAGGTGAGACAATAAACACGCAAGGAGCTGTTTCCGCCCCCGCACAGGCTGCAGGCTGCAGTCAACATCAGTGGGGCGCACTCGGCCTGAGCCCCGAGGTCCCGGCCGCGTTATACGGAGATAAGCGACTCTGCTGGGTGGTGCACAGAGCGCTAGAAAGTGACTCATCCTCACTCCTTTGAAAAGTGCTGTCAGCGGGCGTTCCAGGGGCAGAACAAACCACATCCGGAGAGGAAGCGATAAGCTCGGAGGAGGGGAGAGGAACCGCGGCGACAGCCTCACAGTTTGGAGCCCAGAGAGGCCCGTTTAGCTTGGATTTGCAGCTGAAAACAAAGGGGCAATGACAGCGGAGCAGCAGCCTCTGGGCTCCTCTCTACGGAAAATACAGATGAGGAAACATTCCTGGGGCTGCGGTAAATCCAACGTTTCCCGTGGACGCGACTGTGTAAAAGATCCTCCGCCAGAGCAATGGGCGCTTTTGGCTTTTTATTTTGAGATAATGGTCGAGTCACCTGCAGTTGTAACATTTTGTGTCAACAGTGTAACAGCCCAACCAGGAAACTGACAGCGATACAATGATTCGGTTCTGAGGACTCTTAAAGAGATACATTGTCACTTTCCAATTATAAAAATGTAAAATGTCTGTGTGGGGTTTTTTTTAAGCTCAGCTAAAATTAAATTACCAAATAACCAGACAGGGAGGAAATGCTTTTCTATTAATTCCAGCAAGGAGTTGAAGTCTCTATAATGAACATGTTCCCATTTAGAAGAAAAATATTAAGTGGCCCTTGAAAATATTTCCATGGCCTGTAGAATTATAACCAAAATTGCAACAATACAGCCATATCTCAGGAAAGTTATGAGGCAACATTGGATGAGTCTACTTATTGATAGGAGGTTGTTTTGAGGTATATTACTTGATTGTTCTTTTTAATCTTCACCCAAGGGTACGTTTGTTTGTTTGTTTGTTTTAATTGATTTTTAGAGAGCAAGGAAGGGGGAGAGAGAGATCGATGTTAGAGAGAAATGTCGATCAGTTGCCTCCCATACGCACCCCAACCGGGGATCAAACCTGCAACCTGTGTATGTGCCCTGACCGGGAATCGAACCCACAACCTTTTGGTGCCCAGGACGACGTTGCAACCAACTGAGCCACCCGACCAGGGCTGGTTTTTTCCTTTTTGAAGTCCTCTCCATTATTTCTTACATCCGGGAATCTACCAATGCCCTTCTGGTTACATTTACGATATCCCGTGTCTCTTAACCCCTTCAACAAATAGATGTCGATCATCTGCTAGTGGCCAATTATTTTTCTAGTGGTTATGATGACAGAAGTGACCAAAAAGGCCCTTTGGGGAGCTGAGAGTCTAATCTGCCCCTATTCCACTTCTCCTCCCAGAAGGGCCTCTGCAGAAGCTCCTGTACCCATCAGTCTCTGGACTGTCCCCCCACCCCCACCCCCACATCTAATCTCTGCTCCGCTGATTCCTCCAACAGACACGTGTGATCATGTGCCCGTCACGCTCGGAACCCCATGTCCCCACTCCTGTCCCCTCTGCAGGGCCAGTTCTAATCCCCTCCGGCCCCTGGTCTTCGCACGTGTTCGTTCTCGTGCCCAAGTCCTCCCCTCGCCCCTCTGCCCGTGGCGCCCGTTAACCGCTCGGCCTGCGCGTGAACTTCTCGGCCACGTGAGGTGGGGCCCCTTCCGCTTGGCCCGGCTCCCTCTGCCCGGAGGCTGGGCGCCCGCCGGCCGCGGGTGCAGGAGCGCAGGGAGGTCCGCTTTGCGCTGTGTCACCTCCACGCTCGGGGTCCTGGGGCCCGGCGGCCACAGGGGCTCCTCTGGGAAGTGCCGAGGATGTGCTCGGCCTTTTCTGCTTGTTTGTTTTTAATCATTTTCTGCTGAAAATAAAAGTCATTTGAAAATTAGAAAAGAGTACAGTGGCGAGACCACCAAATGCCGAGAGCGTAACATTGCAAGGTTTGGGCATAGTGTTTCATTTTCCCTGGTATTTTAATTTACTCTCTCTCTATATTCCTGTGTTTTTTCCATTTAAAGCATATAAAGTGTTTTAGATTTTAAACACAAACTGCTAAATGCATTTTCAAAAAGAGTGTAAAACGTCACCCTCCCATCTTTAGACACGAAAATCCCGGAATTATCACACGTCACCAACTCCAGCATCAATTCCTAGTACAAGAGGCAAAGGGAAAAAAGGTCTTTTTCTTCAGTTTTACTTTTCTCTGATTCTCAGCAAGACGGGCTGTATTGCCACCTGTTCGTGAGGCTCTGGCACTTCACCTTTCCGCGTTTCTAAGCTCGTTCTTCTCCCACGTACTTAATGGACTATTTCAGCTGTTCACAGGGATTCGCATAAACTTCATTTATCAGCATTTTACACCCTGTCTCAATCTTGTTTGCTGCAAAAAATATTTTTTTCAGCCTGTGCTTTGCATTTTATTTATTTTGTGCTATTTGACACGTGGTTTTTATGTGCATATGAATCCGTATTTTCCTTTTCCCGCCATCCATGGGTTTTCTTCGTTTTTTGCTGTTGACATTATGACAGATGCCCCCCCCCCGTGGTCTGGGGAGGGGGTGCTGTGCACATGCGCTCCCGGCCTTTCTCCACTCCCTGCACCTCCCTGCGCCCCGTCCCCCCCATCTGCCCGTCGGCACCATTGGTTTTACACCCAGAAAGTCCCTACACCCCCCAGAAACCGAGGAGCGAGTCTCCCTCTCTTCCCCCCGCCCCGTCTTTACAAATAACCAAGTTCGGATTAATCTGCAGTTTATTTGCGTGTGTGGTGAAGTTAGGTGTTTTCCCCAAATACCTTTCCAATTACGGTGGCGCTTTCCCCCAGATCCCTTTTCTTTCCATCGCCCCGACTGTCTGTCGTTGAACAGGAGCCCGCCCTCCGCCGCGCTGGGTGACGCCCGGGGTCTCCCGTTTGGGGTTTGCCTCGCGGGGTAAACCCGTTCCAGCAAGTCCTCTTTCACTTGTCGTCTTGTAGAAGGTTTTTCGGGCATTTCCACGTAAAGGTACTCACTTGGAAACGTAGACTTTCTCATTGTAACACGCAGCTGCTCTGCCTGAAACCGGGCCGTTTCCAGCTTGCCCTTTGCTGTCACGAACGGCCTCCTCGTTTGGGTCCTTAAGACTATTCCTAGGTTCCTATCTGCCAGCTAGAAATGGGGTTTCCCCGGCTGTGTTTCTAACCGGCTAAATGCTTTCAAGCAGAAAGTTACTTTGTTGTACCAAAGTAACTCGGCTACTTTGGCTACTTTGTTAACTTCTCTCCACTGTCAGGAGGGTCTCCGGGGCCTAGGTAGCTGCTGGGAGAAGGGTGGGCGAGGGGTGTGCCCTGTGCCAGGCGGGCAGCCACAGCCAGAGCAGTGACCGGGGCGGGCGGAGCTGGCTCTGGGGAGAAGGGAGGGCGACGGTGGGGAGGAGGCCCCCGCGGGGACCCTGCGGTCCTGGTGTCCTTGACGGTGGCTACATGGGCACCGTCCGTGTGTCATTGAGCTACCCACTTATAACCGGTGGACTTTTCAATAAGCGTGTCTGTAGTGGGATGACGGTGGTCCCCCAAAAATGTGTCTAAGTCCTAACCCCAGTACCCGTGAATGTTATTTGGGAAATGGACCTTCGATGACGTAGTTAAAGATCTTGAGATGAGGTCATTATGGATCGGGATGGGCTCCGAATCCGATAGCCGGTGTTACCAAGTTTAGGTACCTCTGAGCTTAGATTTACACGCGGAAGAGAGGGTCACCCGTGAAGACAGAGGCGGAGACCCGAGCGGCCCATCGACCAGCCAGGGAGCGCCAGGAGCCGCAGCAGCTCCCGGGAGCTCGAGAGGCCAGAAAGCGTCGCCCAGGAGCTCGGGAGGGAGCACAGCCCGCGACACCCTGGGTTCAGACGCCCGGCCTTCAGAGCAGGGAGGGAAGGAATGTCGCCTGCAGCGATTTGGGAAATGTGCCTTTATTGATTCCCGGCAGCCCTGGGACTCCCCTACAGTGCCACAGTCCAGTGAAAAGTTCCCTTAAAGCAGAAACAAAAACCAAAGCGGCCAGCGCAGGGGCGCGGGGCCAGGCGCGCTGGGCACGGTGGCCGGGGCCTGTGGGAAGCCCTGGAATAGCTGAGCTGGGCTGCCGGACACGGGCTTTCGCTTCGTCCTGTTCGCAGGACTGGGGCCTGGAGTCACGACGGGCAAAGGGGGCGGCAGGGGCCTCGGAACCGCAGGTCGAGGCACCGTTGTCCTCTCTGCCTGTCTCCTGAAAGCTAATCCCACGTGTCTCCCGGTATCCTCCCCTTCTCCGCACGCACACATGCACACACACATGCACACACACATACACACACACACACACGCACACCCTTGCCGGGACAGAAAAACCAGGACTGGCAACTTGGCCGGCAGCAAGCCCGAGCGGCGGCACGGAGGCTCAGCGTCCCTCGCGTGCTCTGGCCGCCGCGGTTACTCTTATGTCACAACGCAGGGGCTGCGGAGAAAGGGGAAGTCGGGGGCGAGGCCTCGTGCAAGCAGGGCACCACTGGCCGGAGCCGACGGGGCGGCTCCTCACGGCCTCGGGAGAAGAGGACCGGGCGGGCCGCGTGACGCGGAGTCAGCGCTGTGGTTTCCTGCAAACGGCCCGGCAAGAAAAGCGAGGGGTTCCCCCCTTGGACCTGGGGCCTCCTCCTGAGGGCAGGCCCACTGCTCCCACCCCAGTTCCGACCCCAGCCCTGGCTCAGGGATCCCATCCGTAGCCCTCTCTTTGCTTTCGCCCCACCCCCTTGGGCACATGTGTGCACACACGGGCACACTCCCCTGGACACACAGACTGACACGTATAAACAGGCATGCGCACATAAACGACACACATGCTCCTGTGCACACGTGTGCACCAACTTCTTGGCAGAAATTCCGCCCACAGGTCCCGTCCGCCCCTCATGGTGAGCACGGGGCTGGGGAGCTACCCCACCTGCAGCGGAGGCCTCCCTGGAAGAGGCGGTCCAGGCTCCCCCTAGGGAAAGGTGAGCGGTATCGGGAGACTCTGCCAGCGTCACATGCCCGGGGCTGCCCGTCTCTGCTGACTCACCTTTACCTCCTGGCACCCTCAGAGTAAGGGGGAGCCCCCCCCAGGCCCACAGCGCCGCTCAGCACGGAGCAGCACACGACCCAACATGTTCCATTTGGGGCTAGGCCCCCTCCGTGCCAGAAACAACATGCCTGAGAACGGCTGTTAAAGGGCCAGCGTGAGAGCAAAGCCGGGGCAGGCGGAGCGGGGACCTGGGAACACTCGGGCTGTTTTATGATGTCAAACGGGAGGGTTTTCATTCTGTCTCATCCACCGCTCGGCGGGACAGTTCAGCCAGCCTTCCCACGCCCCTCTCATGGTCTCCGACCTGCGTCCAGCCAGTACGGGAACAAACCCCAACATTGAACCCCCCCACGTGCCTTTTCATCGATCCGCCCCCCAGCTTCCCTCTCCTGACTGGCTGCGGGACCGTGGCTGTGGGAAGGATGTCTGCCTGTCTGCAAGGCCGGTTTCGCTTCCCGGCCCGTGGACCACCAGAGACGTAACCAGCAGGCTGGTAATGACCTGGAAACGTCTAGATGGGTGGTTTCCAGACATGCACACGCATCAGAGTCAGCCGGGGGCTCCTACAAATGCCAATGGTCTGGCCCTGTTCCAAGTTCCCCGTTCCGTGGGTGTCAGGGGGAAGCCGGGGGACCAGGTGACAGCGATGCTGGTGTTCCAGGGACCACACTTTGAGAACCACTGTGATAGCAATTCCTAAGGGCAGAAGGAATCCACCTTATAGCATCTCCCGATGCCCCCATGGTCAGAACGGGCCTGCGATGGGCAAGGGGTCCGGGCCCGCAGGATCCCTAAGTGCATCCCCGCCTCAGAGTGACATCACTGCCACAATCAGTAGCTCTGGCAAGTGTTTTATTAACCACGAGGGGAGTCAGGGGACAGGGCTGAGAGTCCTAACTTGAAGTCGGGTGACCTGGATTTAGTCTGGACGCTGCTGTTTGCTTGCTGGCTGATTTTACCAAAGTAACATTCATTCTTTGCTACTCCTTGGTTTTCTCAGCTTAAAATCCCCTTTATCATATGAGGGTCTTCACAGGATGACATGAAATAAAATCTACATGAGCTGTTTTTATTTTTATTTTAGTTTTTATTTATTTAACAAAATTTTTTTTTTAGTATATCTTTATTGATTTCAGAGAGAGAAAGGGGGAGAGGGAAAGAGAGAGAGAGAGAGAGAAACATCGATGATGAGAGTCATTCGTCGGCTGCCTCCTGCACGCCCCCGACTTCGGATGGAGCCCACAACCCGGGCATGTGCCCTGACCGGGAATTGAACTGCGATCTCCTGGATCCTAGGGCGATGCTCAACCGCTGGGCCACACCGGTCGGCCATGAGGTGTTTTTTAAAAACACAAGGTTTACCCTTGTTGGGTTTCTGTTCAGCTGTGGAATCACACCACAAAATGAGCACTAGAAAGAACACTCAAAACCTGAGTTTCAAGACCTCAGAAAATGTTAAAATTAGACCATTTTTTCCAGTAGTCTTTTAAAAAAAAAATCCTCTGTACCTCTTGATTGTATATAATTTGTAAGATGCTTTGTTTGCCTACAAGAATATTTGGCACTGGACAAGCACAGGAGCTCTTCATGGACAGCAAAGAAAAGTCTGAGAGTCTGCAGTTTCTACATCGTTTCTATATAATCGACAGTTTTACCTGAACCTGTAACATAGAGACTTGCTGGGAACAGTTTTACCTGAACCTGTGACATAGAGACTTGCTGGAAACAGTTTTACCTGAACCTGTGACATAGAGACTTGCTGGAAACAGTTTTACCTGAACCTGTGACACAGAGACTTGCTGGAGGCCCCAAACAACCGGCGGTGGGAGCAAACCCAGCCAGCGCTGGGCTGAGCCGACACCCGGGAGAGCAGCCGGCGTGCTGTGCGTGAGCTCGTCACCCCGACACCTGCCTGGTGGTCCCCACTTCCCACAGGGGGCTCAGGACTGTGGGTGGGGCCACGTGGCTGGCACCCGCTGACCCACCCTCCCGCACTGGCGACACACGCCAGTTTAGCTCTCGATCCGAAGGCCACGTGGACAGGCTCTCCCCCCCCCCCCCCAAAGCTGATGCTGTATTTCTGGCCCTTTCTGAAGGAGAACCGTATACTTATAAGTCGGCAATTCAAGCCAGGTGATCCTCAGGGACATTTCTCGGGGTGTTAGCACCAGTCACAAAAATATAACGTGACTCAGAATAACTGTTCTCTCTTTTTTTAAAAAAATGGAGAAACCACAGCCCGGCCCAGCCAGGCAGCTCCCCCGGCCACGGGGAGGGATCTACGTCAGCGCGCCCAAGTGGAAGCCCCTGCCCCAAACCACGCCCGGCCAAGCCCACGCGCGAGACGGACCCGTCAAAGCTGAGGGGCCGCTTCACAGGGGCCGCAGGGTCGTGGCACCGCAGAGACCGCGTGGTTGCCACACAGTCCAGCAGGAGAGCCCGGCGGCGTGGCTCAGTGGGCTGAGCGTGGCCCCGTGGTCCAGGAGGTCCCCGCTCGAGTCTCGGTCGGGGCACAGGCCCCAGGTGCCGGCTCGATCCCCAGCCGGGGCCACGCAGGAGGCGGCCGATCACTGATGTTTCTCTCTCCCTCCCTCTCCTTTCCTCTCTATCTAAAAATCAGTAAAACATTAAAAAATATATTTTTTAATCAAACACTGGGCCCAAGACTCCTGGCAGTTCATCGTCTTTCATTTCACTGGCTCACAAATTTAGTTGTATGTAACCAGAACAAGGTCCGGGGTGTCTCCCGGAGTCTCCCCATTCCAGCGGGTTTTACGGGGCAGCGTCTGTATCTTTTGGCCGCCTTGTTGCAGAGAATGGTGAGAAGCGGTTGGACCCTGGGTAGACATGAGTCCGGACTTTCCCAGGCACAGTCATGTCCCAGGCAAATAACTGGAGTTGCTTTTAGCTCGTTCCCCTTAACGCCGGGTGCTGCGGTCCCGTAACAGTTACTTTGAGAGGCTCTTTCCCAGGACAATGACTGTTGAACGTTTATATTAAGTGCCCCTTTCAGCATCTCTTGACATCTCCCTGCTTTTATCTTTTCATTTGACATGTGCGTGACTCGGTTTCCGACCACCGTCTCACCCAGCCCCGGGAGCCCGCCTCCGCTGGCGTCCGGACGCTGGGACACCTGTGACTCTATCCGCAAGGGCTGTGTTCAGAATAGCTGCGGCTCCGCTAATGACGGGCTGTCGTGGACGGAGTGCCCAGATGAGAGCCTCCGTGACTTACATAAAGAGAATCGTATCATTTCCGCCTTTGCCCGAGTTTAAGGAGCACGTCGCCTCTTCTCCTAGGAAGTTAAGCGAATCCCCGGGGGCCGCGTACGTGGACAGAGCAGATCCCGCTCTCGCGGAGCTGACACTCGGCCGTCCTCCCCTGTCCTTCCGTGTCACCTAATTGTCCGCAGTGCTGCCTAACCCGTCGAGGGGGGCTGCTTCCGACCCCCAGAGTTCGGAGCTGGGCCTGCAGGTTCAGGGGCCCGGCCCCCCGAGGGGGGAGCAGACATGACCACGGAGCGGGCGGGGCGCTGGGGGGGGCTCTCGGCCTCTCCTTACAAGGAGAATTGGGGGCCTCTGATCTCCACCGGGTGGGGGGCGTGGAGGGAGAGGGGACGGAGAGACGGCGCCCTGTGGGGCAGGACCCAGCGGGTCCTCCTGTGACCGTGGCCGGCACCCTGGGGAGCATCGCAGCACCGCGGCTCGGAGGGTTCTGGAAGGAAGGCGCTGGGTCCCAGGCTGGGGCGGCCAGCAGGTGGGGCCCCGAGGCCGCGCAGGTGCCGGGGTGGCTGCGGCTCCGTGACCGACCGTCCCAGGGCCCTTTCCCTCCCCCACACTCATCCTTCACTTTGTTTCTTCTGTCTTTTTACTTTCCTCTGTGTCGCGTCCGTGGCAGTGAGGCCGGGCCCCCGTCCCCAGCAGTGAAACGTCCCCGTCCGGAGCGACGCCCGCCTCTGCCCAGAACTGCTCCCAGACCCGTGACTTCCAGCCATGTGACCTCAGGCCTCCCCCGCTACAGGCGGGGAACCGAGCCCACGACCAGGGGCTTCTCCGTTTTGTGTGTGTGTTTGGGGTGTTTTTGTTTGTTTTTTTTATCGTGAAAACGAGCCACGGAAATAGCCTCCGCTGTTTCCTCAGTTGGTTCTCTGCCCACGATTTTTCACAGAAATATTTCCTCCCGGAACATCTGCTGCCGTCTGGAGCATATTCCCCCTCGCACTCGACGCCGCGCCTGCGGTACCGTCCGGGGAGTGTCGCCTCGCAGGTTCTGGGCGTCGCTCAAACACACGCGGGGGAGGCGCGGGCTGAGTCCCGCCCGCTCCCCGCGGCGCCGGCTGTCCTGGCTCCCGGCCGCTCGGCCGCCAGAAAGTAGGATTAAGGTGCCCTGGCCCCAGGGGTGCGGTGGGTTGAGTGTTTTCCCTGCACCCGAAGGTCACTGATTTGCTTCTCGGTCAGGGCAGAGGCCCCGGTTGCGGGTTCGATCCCGGGTGGGGGTGTTAGAGGAGGCAGCCGATCGCTGTCTCTCACATCAATGTTTCTCTCCCCCCCCTTTTCCTCTCTCTCTCAAATCAATTTTTTAAAAATGTTTTAAAAAATGAGATTCTGGGGCCGTGTTTGAGAGGTTTCATTTCAAGCGCCCGGGGTGGGGCGGTGGTTTCAGTGCCTCCCTCTAACTGCTGCGTCCCTGCTGCTGACACCGCCGGCCGGCCCAGAAACGTCGCTGCAGCCAAGGCCTGCATCCGCGCTGTGGGCTCGGCCACCCGCGTCACTCTTTAGAAAACACATATTTTTTCTCCGCCCCCCCCCGTTTTTCTTTCTAAGAACTGTTCCGTCTAAGTTCCAAAAATCTTGCTCCTAAAAATGAATCCTAGAGAAAAATCTCAACCAAAAAAATATCTACAAGCACAAAAATGTTCCTGGAAAATTCTCGTTTGAGAACAATAAGGAATATTATTGTCTAAATATCATCAGGTCCGACTCCACCGCACGAGTCGCCCACGCTATGGTCCTCGAGATACCCCGCTCGGTCTTGGATGCAGTCCGCCATTTGCCACGATCCGTGGGGTGACGGTCTTCCCCGGGGGGTGGTACCCCCCGAGACCGGCCACCGGGCGGGGGGCTCCCCCAGGATCAGCAAGACCCGCACCGTTTCCCGGAGGCGCTCTGGCTCCCTGGGGCCCAGAGCTAACCCCACGCCCGTCACCCAACCCAACGCAGAGCGGACCTCACGGGACCCGGGTTAAACAGACCGGCAATAAGAGATTTGGGAGACAGCTCGGGACATTTGCTTACGGCGCGGGTTTAAGGCGACATTACAAACTCGTTAGTTTTTTAAGGCGGTCTAATGGGACGGTGGTTACGCAAAAAGGTCATCTGCTGAAGATACTTGCATGCAGAAAACACGGCGCCTGACATTGGCTTTAAACGTTTAAAAAAAAAAGTGAGGTTGAGCAACATGGGATGAAATTAAGAAAATTATGACAAAGTGAGGAAAAATGACGGTCGTTGAACTTGAAGCTGGTAAATGGGCACCTGGAAGTTTATTACAGTTTTCAACTCGGGGTATGCTGAAAACTCCCGTAATAGTAATTTTTAAAACGAAATAACTCAAGGTGGCTACAGTAATGGAAATAAAAATAAATCACTATCAGAATAATCTTGGGGCTCAAAGCATTAAATCGGAATAATTCGAGATTGTGTTGACACTGAAAATGGGACTTACTGGATTTTTTGTCGTTAACGTTGCCGCTTGTGCTGCTCATTCAGGTGTTTCCATGGGAGGGACATGCTTTTGGTTTTTGTACCGGGAAATAGCATTTCCTTTCCTTTCTTTCTATAAACCAAGTGGTTTTTCACTCCTTGCTTGTTAACTGCCCGATCAAGACACGAAGGTAGAGAATCTAAATACCACTTAATTCCAAAGGGGTCAGTGCTGATATAAGAAACAATCGTAGCCTGGCAGGTAGGCCTGCTCAGCGGTTGAACGGACCCGTGACCCAAGAGGTCACCGGTTCGATTCCCGGTCAGGGCACAGGCCCGGGTTGCGGGTTCGATCCCCAGCAGGCGGCGTGCAGGGGGCAGCCGATCAATGGTTCTTTCTCATCAATGTTTCTATGTCTCTGTCCCTCTTCCTCCCGCTTTCTCTAAAATCAGTAAACAAAAACATTTAAAAAAAAGTAATCATAAAGTAAAAATAAGAAAACTGAGGATTTTAAAATTCAGGGATTATTCATAGAAACAGAGAGTGGGTGGGTGGTTTCCAGGGTCAGGGGCAAGGGGGGTGGGTGAGGCAGGTCGGAGGGTGCAAACCCCCAGTTCTGAGATGAATGAGTTCTGGGGATCGAACGCCCAGCTTGGCGACTCCAGCTCACAACACTGCGCTGTGCCCTTGAGAGTTGCTAAGAGTAAATCTTACACTTTCTTATCGCACACAACACAGCACGGTAACTCCGGGAGGCGACGGAGGCGCTAGCTCAGCTTATTGCAGCCGCTTGACAATATACTCGTGTGTCAGATCACGTCGGACACCTTTAAATTACACAATGTTTTATGTCAACTGTGTCTTAATGAAGCTGGAAAATTTTCAGAGGTTGTACAAAATGAACTGAGAAAGCTGATGTCTCCAGATAACTCTGAGGGTAACTGGGAGAAAGGCCACGGCCGTGTTTGTTTCTGGGTTTCCTGGTAACCAAGGCCGGGAGAAAAACACAGATTTTACTCGAGAGTTGAAAAGGAAATCGGACACTTTCATCTCTGTTTGCGATGAAACTATACTTGTGAATAAATACACTGTATCGCTGAGGATTAGTCCTGGATACAGAATAACATGAAAAGGGAGCGTCTTTCGGGTGGATGTTTATTTAAGACTCGGAGTTACAATTTAAATGAAAGCTTCTGAATTAATTTCCTAGGGAGCCTGAAAATACATTGTTATTGTTTATAACCCAGCAGCGTTGGTTCTGTGGGAGGTGAGGCGAGTGTGCCCGGGCCCCTTGTTTTCTGAAGATCTACCTAATACAAGACTCTAGCAGAGTGAAGGGGCCGCGTGCCCGCCGCCCCGGGCCCTGGGGGAGCCTGGGCGCCGGCTGCCTCCCCCCACACTCGCGCCCACCCTGGGCCGCGGAGCCCCCATACTCGCTGGGGAAACTCCGGCTCTGTTAGACGTTCCCAGGTGCCCTAACGAGGGGTTTCAGCGCCCAGGGCAGCTGAGACGCGCTGCTCTAAACTGCCGTGAGCCAGTTTCTTTGATTGTCGAGGATCCTCTTAGCCTTCCTCATACAGGGGCGCGTCTCGAATGTCCAAGGGGCACCGAGTGCCCAGATTCCCCCGCTTGCTTGACCCTGGACTCCCTCTCCCTCCCCTGCTGTGTTTTCTGTCACCTGCTTCCTTACCCCTTTTTCTCAGCACGTAGCTTGGAAAATCGGATTGCAGTGGGGCTGAAATGAGCCACAAGCTTTATGTGACAGGCACTGACAGCACCATGTCCCCATCCTGTCCCTGGGAGCCAAGCTGGCAGACTCCTGGGTAAGTGAGGCAGCTCACAGCAGGCGCCCGATTGCCCGATTCATCTTCTCTCGTCAGCCCCCTAAAAGATCCAGGAAGGCACGTGCAAAATTGCAAAATTGCCCTAAAAGATCCAGGAAGGCACATGAAAAATTGCAAAATTGTGACTGCACCAGGAGCTGAGACTGTCCATGAAAGCCTGGCCCCAGGCCAGGGGGGATTCCTTCCAACGGTGGGAGGCAGACCAAGGCATCTCTTTAGCGGACGGACAAACGCGGCTTCTGAAACAGAGCCCCTGGGTCCAGGGAGCCCCACCCTTTCCCGAGGTGCCCTAGGTCCTGGGCAGAGAGCCCGGGCCACTGCAGCCCAGGGTGAGGAGGGTCACTGTCTCCGCCCAGCCACCTGCTCGCTCCTGTTTCGTTTAAAGGTGCGGCTCCGGGTCTCCTGGGCGCTCCCCCCTCCCCTCCCCCAGGCAGGAAGGGCTGGCTGACCACCCACCGGCCCAGGAGCGGCCAGCGGTCCTTTCCCGGCCGGGGCTCCGAAGGGAGCCGTCAGCCCCCGTGGGCAGGAGGGGACAGAGGGGCCCAGCTGCCCCTAACCGAGCTGCTGCGTAGGTCACAGCCAGAAGCTAAGTGTCAATGAACAAAAGGCCTGGATGGACTCCACATTCACTGGCGGTGGTTATCTTTCTCTGATTTTACATCTTGGACCAGCTTCTCGTTGGTGGTTTGGTTTCACACCGTGGGCCTGTGGCCGCATCAGAAGGCAGCCCTCACGGGAAGGCCTGAGCCACCGGCTGGGAGTCATTTCTATCAGGACACCGGGGCGGACGCTCTCTGTGCCCCAGGCGGCCCGATAACCTGGCCACCTGAGTCCTTGCAGACAGTGGGCGGACCACCCGGCTTGGAATTCCAGGCCACTGGAGGGCTTTTTGCTCAGTGTAAACAAATCACCCTGGTTTATCAGTGGCCTCTGCACCTCTGATGATAATGAGACTCCTTCCTGGAGCGTGTGCAGCCTCAGGGTCTGCTTAGCAGAAGCCCTGTGTCCAAGGGCAAAGTCCTCAGGCCGCAGAATCGGGCATCACACCGCACTCCAGCGCAGGGAAGCGGGAGAGCTCTCGGAAAACACGCACCGTCTCACGAAGAGGCGAATTTCTGATCACATTTCCTCTTCGGGTTTAGTATTTATCCATCAGGGTTTGGGATCCGTGTGTGTTTTGATCAGTTCTTGGCTGCTAATCATGGTAACGATGATATGATCCAGAGGAAGTGTTTAGCGCCGAAATGCTTAGAGTCACCGAATATTGAAAACATATTTCAGTTCCTCTTCATGGGCGCATTTGTTTTGGATCCAGAGACGTCTAATCAATAAAATATCTTCGCGCATAAAGTGTTTCATGTCAGACGAAATTCTGTGGGGACGGACATAGGAGTTCAAAGAGAAGAGCGCGGGTGTAAAATTTCCGGCTGCCGGAGAGGAGCCGGGGCTGCTGGTTTCCATTGAAGGGATGACGGCGGACATTCGCCCACCGATGCTGCGAGTCTGCTGCATAATTTACAAAGCGACCTTACGACTGTGTCTTTAAACGCCGGTCGTTAAAACTCACTGGAAACGTCTTCTGTTGCAACTACTTAGACTTGCAGGGGCAATTAGTAGTAACTTTAACACGTGCGAGGGGTACGCTTTTCATTACAAACTTCATTTGCTGCCGGGGGAGCTGGGTCAGGGCCAGGCCCGAGGCCTCCTGACCCGCCTGCGGGTGGGCCGGCCGGTCGCCCTCCCCGGAGGGGGGCCGCCTGGCTCTCCAGGGCCCAGCACTGCAGGTGCTAACGTGTCTGATTGCTGGGGACCCAGTACATCGGGATCTGGGAGCCGCAGAAGGTCGCCGTGTGTATTTTCTCTTTCAATGAGACTTGCCATTTATTGAAAAGGGGCATTGTTTTCTTCTGCGGCGGTGCAATTTCTTTGGGTAATTTGTAGACCAAAAATACAAGTCAGGCTGGTTTTTATTTTGATTCTCCAGGGCACACAATAGCAGTTTTCTTTGCTGCATCACGTGTGCTCTGGAGAGGCAATTATTTGGTGAGTGGTAGGTATGGATCCTTTTTAACGATCAGTGTTGTGTTATGTCAATAACTGCTCGCAGGTATTTGGTCGGCCATCTGTCACCCCTTTGCACGCACTGTGGCTTTCGCGCACCTTCCCACCTTCTCGCATCTGTGCGGGCGGTTGTGAGGCCACAGGAGCCACGTGGTCCAGCATCTCCCAGGGCCTGTCCAGGAGACACTAATTTTGAAAGATGATCTTTGCCAGAGGGGCCTAGTGGGATCCACAGATTTGCAATGAACAAGAAGAAGTCCTGCAATAAAGGAATGTATTTCACCCAGCAGATGTGGCTCAATGGGTTGGGTGTCGTCCCAGGCACCAGGAGGTCATGGGTTCAACTGCCGGTCAGGGCCACGTGCCCAGGCTGCAGGCTCGGTCCCCAGTGGGGGGTGCGCAGGAGGCAGCCGATCAATGCTTCTCTCTCGTTGATGTTTCTCTCTCTCTCCCTCTCTCTGAAACCAATAAAAACGTATCTCAAATAAAGGAATGCATTTCACGGAGTTTAACCCAGAGTCTTCCAAACATTTTAGCGCAGAACCCTTTGCTGGCCTGAGGACAGTATCTTAGGAAAGTGCCTTGCCCTTCCTCAGCCCCCCAGAAAGCCCGACCGTTTCATTGCTGAGCGGGAATCTGAAAATTACACCGAAGCCTCCTGCGGATCACGTGAGGTTGTTTATAACTGACTAAGCTTACGGTGCAATCTATATGTAAATACGACCTTATAGTATCGCTGGAGATGCATCCTTTGCTTACCGTGGCCTCAGCCAATCTGTTTTTGTTATCTCCATGAACCACGCATCCTTCCAATTATTCTGGAACCTCTGAACCCCCATTGATCATGGGCACCTGCACTGTACGCCCTGAGTTACCTGACGACTCCCCAGGTAAGGCCCGGGGTCGGTCAGCAGCCCCCCTGCAGAGGCTGCTCCAACCGGGCGCATTTCTACCGGGCGCCCTGCAGGCTCACAGGGGCTACTAGCGTCCAGTGGTGCCGAGGCCAGTGCCCTGAGCCCTTTGCCTGTGGGGACCAATTCCAGTTGCCCCTTCCCAAGGCCCACACTGCCCGTCTGATCTCGGCCCGCTGTTCTGCCCAAGTGCTTGGAGCTGTTTTTCCAGGAATGATGGAGCCAAGGTTTGGCTCTTTTAAAATCCTCCTTTGTTCAGACTCCCTTTAACCAGGCAGGCGTGTCCCAGGGAGCGTCGGGGGTTAGGAGTCGAGTCACACGGAGAAAGTCAGCAGCTGCCTCTGGTCAGGACCCTGGCGCCCCAGGCCCCGAGCTTCTCCAGTTGTATCCGGTGAGCTGTGCCAAGGATCCCCGCATCAGCGTCCCGGGGGAAACGCAGGTTCCTAAAGGCCTCCTGAGTGAGCGTTTCCCCTGCAGTGGGCCCGGGAATGAGCCTTTTAAACCAGCCCCCCTCCCCTCCCCTCCTCTCCCCCTGTGATTGTTTTGCTTATGACCGTGTGACTGGGTTTGTTTTATTTTTATTTATGTATTTATTTTTTTTAAATGTCTTTATTGATTTCAGAGTGAGGAAGGAAGGGGGGGAGAGAGAGATGGAAACATCATTGATCGGCTGCCTCCTGCACGCCCCTGACTGGGGATCGAGCCCACAACCTGGGCCTGTGCCCTGACCCGGAATCAAACCGCCATCTCCCGGTTCCTAGGTTGACGCTCAACCGCTGAGCAACACCAGCCGGCGAGAGAGTTTGTTTTAAAAGGTACAAACTGTCTTCTTTGTTAGCGAGTGTCTGAACGCAGGTGTTAGCTCACACCCCTTACTTGTAAGTGCGACACCAATCCCCCCCACCCCCCAACTGCTGCTCAATAAGCCACCACTGTCCACTCAGCCACCCGCCCTCCGTCTAACGGAACCTCTTCTGTCCCCAAGAACAATCCTCCAGCTTTGAAGCACTTGGAGCAAACACAACAACCGAGGGCCTCTGCTAGCTGCTTCAATAAGCTCCCACAGGGGGACGCTAAGCCTCCCTTTACCCATCCACAGCCCCCCCCACATCCTCCAAATAGCCCCAAACAGCAACCTCAAAACAAAGGGGAGCCCAGGCTCCCTGTGGCCTCTGGGAAAGCCGGCCGACCACTGATGAGGTTTCAGTTCAGGGGCAGGCTGATCCCATCCCCACGCGGTGCAACCATCGGGGATCGGGGATCCTAGGAACAGCAGAACAAGTAACCACATCACGTTAAATGCTGGTCCTCAGGGGAACCGTGGACAGGATTGTTTGTCCTGTGCATAAATCATACGCACAATAGTATCCCCAGGAAAAACAAACAGTTTCTTATGTGTAAACTTCCCAGGAAGACAGCTGGGGGAGGGCTTGGCTCGCGGCATCTTTCCCAAAGGGTGTGAGTGTTATCTTACTTACGAACACACAGAAATAAGCATTTGCTGAGCACCTGCTATGTGCCACGTGTGTCGTGTATGTGCGCTACACACACAGCCCTTTACATTTATGAACACTCCTCGCGTGACCCGCACTGGGCAAAACAGTTTACATGTTCATCTCACTTAACCTCACAACAACGAGGGCAGAAATGAGTGTCAAGGAAAACCCGTGTTAGGTACAAACTGCCAGTTAGAAAAAGCCACAGGGGCTTAAACTACGGCACAGGGAGTGTAGTCGATAATATTGTAACAGCCACGCACGGCGTCAGGTGGGGACTGGACTTATCGGGGGATCGCTTCGTAAGTCACATAAATGTCCACTCACTGTGCTGTACGCCTGAAACGAATATAATGTCGTATGTCAGCTGCAATTGGAAGAAAGTTTAGCTGTGAAAGAAGACCTGTTTTACAGACGCAAAAACTGAGGCTTACAGTGTTTGGAGGTCACGTGTGTATAGGCTTCTGAATTAGAAACAAAAACCAAGCCTAAGTTTCGACCCCATTCCCTCCGTCCCATCTATTATGGATTATTTATTCTAAGTTTCCTAGCTCGTGCCTGTTTTCATAGGCAAGGTATTTCGTGGCCTGGCAGGGAGCAGGTGTGGTTATTGACTCGAGGTTCCCTGCACACCCGGTGCTTCCAGGTGGCCCGACCGGGGGTCTGTTTCAGCTTCTCTCCCGGCTGCGGACCCCACCCCAGGCCCCACCCCCACCGCTGACCGCTGACCTCCGGGGAGTGGCTCCAGTGTCAGAAACACCCTGGGTCGGTGCTCAGGGAGGATCGCAGGGAGCCCCTGGGGAGACACAGCTCTGAGGAATGTGCTGTGGCTCCCACGGGCGGAGTGATGATAAACCTCAGACCTGCGTGAGGAGCCCACCCACAGTGAGCGACGCAGGAGGCAGGGGACAGGGCCTCTGGTGAGGGACCCCTGGTCTGTGCTCACTAAGAAGTGCAAAGGGAAATAGCTGGGTGCTGATGTGAGGAGAGTTCCTTCCCCGCCTCCCCGAGAGCCCTAAAAAATCTTCCTTTCAGAGCAGTTTTAAAACAAAAATAATTGTTTTAATCTTTATGCAAAAAATTGTCTTCCCGCCCTAGTGTGAACTGGTGCTCCCACATGGGGTCCACCTCTGCCCTGGGGGGGGACCCCTCCCCTCGGATACACCAGCTGCAAAAGGCCGGGAGGTGCCCCAGCCCCTCGGGCTTTGTTTAGTTTATTTGTTTGGGGAGGTCGGGTTTACTGCTCTCCCCCCTGCTGACCGTCCTGAATCAGCTGCTTTTCCAACCTGCGGGGTGGAAAAACCTCAAAGGCCACCGACAGCCCTCGGCTCTGGGGACACCCGGCAACCCGAGAGCCCTGAAAAGGGGGGTCTCAGCAAGGGCCTTGAAAAATTCTGCAGCCCCTGGTCACACTTGAAAAGCCTCAGACAGTGTTTAAGGCTCTTTTGCTTGGGTTTCAGCAAGCTCTGGAAAATGGGCTAACGAGCTAACCAACCCCCAGGACCCGGCAAAGCCCCTCCCGGGAATGGGGGATTTTGTCCTTGGGCTCAACGCTTAGCTCAGGGCGGAACCGGCCCCTGGAGCGGGGGGGGGGGGGGGGCTCCAGACAGATCACCACCGTACAAATAATTAGTCTGAGGTCTGCGGAGTTCTGGTGCAAACTGCGTTTCTTTTAGTGACTCGGAGACACATCAGAAAACTCGAGCAGGTTTAAACTACGCGCCTGGGAGAGACGTTCTCTGATGGACACCCTCAGGTTGCCTGTGCAATGAACGCTGTGTTTCAAATTCTGCCTCATCCTGAAAGGGGCTTTTCCTCTCCCCAGAAAGGGGTGACTCCCCGAGATTCTGCCCCACCCCCGACTCCGGGCCCTAAGGAGGCCCCCGGGAGACAAGCCTTCGGGTTTCATAATGGATTAAGCTAATTCCCTGTGGATGGACCGATACGTTGTTTCAAGTTTTCTTTCTGTAGTTAAAACAATGATGCAATGAGACCTCCCAAACTGAGTACACAGGTATGGGAAGCCCGCACACCGGAGGGAGTCAGAGGCCCGCACACAGCTGAGGTTCAGAGACAAAGGGAGCAGGCGCGGAGGGGCCACCCTGAGCTCGGGCTGAGATGAGGCGCCTGGGGGGCTTCCAAAGGTCACTGCAGGAGGGTCACAGCAGGTGCTTAGTAAGCAGGAGTTTGTTTTGCCCTACAGGCTGGTCAGAAAGGGTTCTCTCTGATAATCTAGCATTATGGGCCAGGCCCTGAGCCAGGTTCTCCCGGGTAGCCACGGGAGGGGCAGAAGTTTCTCCAGAGCCGCTGCTGAAGTGCCCTTAGCTCAGGATGGGACCAACGTTCTGCCACCCTGAGGGTGCCCTTTGGGGATGTTGATTTTAAGCTGGTTATAAAGAAACAAAAGACTCAGAAGGAACCTTTGGCCCTCCCCCCTTTCCTGCCCAAGAGATTCAGGCCGAGAAACCGTAAGTATGGTAAACAGAGAGCTTCAGGCAGGGGCCCGAGAGCCCTGCTGTGTCCCATTGTCTCCGAGTGGCCTGGCCAGGATTTCCCTGCCAGGCCTGTCCCGCTCTTCCTCAATTACCTGTAAATCACCCATTTTTGCTTCTGAAATCTAATGCTCATTCCCACTCTTTCTCCTTTGTCCAAAAATGTCTTATATACCCAATGTTGCAAGGCTGTCTTTGGAATTATCATGGAATCACCGTGCCTGTGTGAACTCCCCATGTGCATGTATTCAACTTTAAGTTTCTCTTAATTTGCTTATTGGCCCAGCCAGAAGAACTTAGAAGGTGGGAGGAAAAATATTATTTTTTAGCTCCCACACTCAAAACAACCCGTCTACCACAGAAGTACATCTTGGGGTGACTGTCTCTGAACCCCCACGTTACTAAGCCCACAGAATGCTTGGGGTAAATATCACACCTAATTGAAGAGTTGCATTTGCTCAGTGTGTCTGAGGGATGGGACAGAAACAGCTCTCAGACTCCCAGGGTGCAGGGGTCATAAAGCAGGGGAGGGCCTGGGAACCTGCAGGGAGGCTGGGAACTTGCAGGAGTGGTGGAAGAGTAGATGGTCCTGCTGACATTTGGGGTGAAGCTTTAGAGTAGGCAGAGCTCTGCATTCAAAGCCTGTATCTAATAGCTACTAGCTGTGTGATCTTTGACAAGTAACTGAACCTCTCTGATCCTCAAATCCCACATCTTTAAAAAGAGAAAGTTGACACCCACATCTGTTAATGGCCATGTGTGCCCTCAGTTCTTGACTTTGGCCAAGAAAACCCCACAAAACTTGAGAGCCAAGAATTCCAGCACTAGAGGAGACTTATTTAGCAAGGAAAAAAAGTTCACTTGAAAGGAAGAATTAAGTGGGCTGCTTGGAGAGCTGCGTTGGCCTTTTAGAGAGAAAGTCCCAGAGGCAGGAGTGAGCCAGCTGGGCTGCAGGGACTCAGGAAACAAGTTGTGGAGGCAGGAGAAGAGCCTCTGGAGAAAGAAAGCAAAGGAAAGGAAAGAAGGGAGAAGGCACGGACATGCTCCAGAAAGAGTCAGCACTGGGTCCTTTGCCTTAAGGGTTTTTATCTGTTTTCTAAAGGCGGGAATTTTAGGGAAGGTCTCGGGGGAGGATCTCAATAGAATATTCATCAGCTTTCCAGGTGTGTCCTTTCAGGGTCCTGGTCTCTGCTGATTGGTCGGTGCCAGGGCAGGGGGTCATTAGTTATTAGTCATTACATCTGGCCCTGAAGTGAGCCTCAGAGTCGCTTGGGCTGGTTTTGCTGTTTTTCTGGGCCTGGAGCTGAAGCACAACTGAGGCCTAGATGTCATCTCTAGTTTGACCAAAACTCTGTCTCTGGGGCCAACAGACCAGAGGCTTTGTCCCTGAGATTAGGCGATGCTGAGCAGAGCCTCACTGGAGGGGTCGTGCCCGGGAGGAGGCCGGCGAGCCAGGTGCTGGATGGGGCCACCTTGAACCCGCCACCTGTCTCCGCTTCCGGTTCCACTTGCCAGGGACTCTCCGAGCTGCTTCCTGTCCTGCCCCACATCTGGGCCTCCTTCCTTGAGTCCTAAACGAGGCACGGAGACAGTGCCCCGGCGCGTTGTGTTTCTATACGTTTGTTCTTTTAATTTCCACCACTTCTAGGAGGTGAATTTGCTAGAAAAAAAGGTGGTAGAATTGAACAAACACTGCAGGGAGCCGCCTCTCCTGGTTCCCAACACTTCCAGGCTACTGATAAGAGGGGAAGGAGAGCGAGCCGAGGTCACAGAGCAGCTACGCAGGCAAAGGCTGGAGCTTCACGGACACCGCCCCCCCCCCCCCCCCCCCCCCCCCCCCCGTGTGGACAAAAAGGGGCCACATGCTAAACTTGAAAAGCCCAGGGCGGGCCGACATGGAGCCCAGAGACCTAATGTAACCACCAAGGAGGGTCTGAAATGAACACTTTTTAAACAAGCAGTTTATGGTTGGTAGCCATGTCCCGAGGCAGCATTTTCCCTAACAAAGGGTAATTTTCACTGTAAGGAAAGCCCGTGTGTTGTCTTTTGCAGCTGAGATAACACTCCTGATTAACACGTGCCTTCGCAAAGTAGTCGTCCGTCCTGTCCCCTCCCCCCCGCCCCCACAGAGACCACGAATCCTCTCATTATTATTATTATCTGTATCTTGTTAACTGTTGATTGGTAACGATCCTGTCGCCACCTCTATAAAAGAAGCGAGTGTCGATGGTTTTACTTTGTATCAGTCCCAGAGGCTTCCCGGCCTGGCCTTCTCCCAGCTCCCTAACCCATCATCATTTGCGTCTCCCCCCTTGATTGTAATTTATCAAACACGGTGCAAAGCTGCCGTTCTCTGGAGCACTATCTCAGTCCGTTGAGATTTTTGCTTCCTGGCACCTGTCGGCAGTTTGGCTCAAACTCACAAAAATTCTTCCCAGGTTTGAATGTTTCTTAGGTTAACACTGGCTCGTCCATCCTCCAGCCGCTTTTTAAAAATAGGTCAGAAGTTTGAAATTATTCATAGCAAATCTTTGCTCTATTTCTGGCGTAATTAAATAATTCAACCGCTTAATGAAGAGGGACTGGGTGTTTTTGGCTTCCGGGACGCCCCAGGGGAAGGGAAGTCCTTCTTGTCTGCGTCTAGGTGCCGCGGCTCTGCGGCCGGTCTAAGAATTAAATTGACATAACCGATTAACAGGAGACAGCAGCTTTAGTCACGTAAGTTCCCACGGAGTTCACGAAACTAAGGGACTCAAGGTGGACCCCAGGTGACGGAGACACACACCTGAGACTGGGCTCGGGAAAGGGACCCGGGTGGGGGCCTCTGGGAGTGGAAGGGGGTCCGGGGAAGGGGAGGAGATGGGTGGTAAATACAGGTCTCCTTGTGCCGACCGACGACCGACGAGGGGCTCCCAGGTGCACAGTGTGATCCCAGGGAGTCGCTCTCCAGCAGGTACACTTACTAACAGACATTTCCTTTATAAATGTAAATTTCCCCTACAAAAGGGGGCATTTTTACTTTGTCGTAGGTAGTTCTGGGAGGTCAAGCGCTTTGCCCGAGTCTTCTGCTTTTCTGCTTCTCTCTTGCCTTTATGTAGCTCAACACAGTCCGCCTGACAAAGTGGTGACGTTTTCTGAAGCCTTCAAATCCTCCAAAACCACACACAACGCATCACTTCTACGGAACTTCACCGGAACTGTCAGCATGTTGCAATGCGGCCCTCGGGATCCCCAGCTGCTCTCACTGCTCCTCCAAACCCTGTTGTGCAAACCCCAGAAACTGGCAGGGCTGCTGGGGAGGCTGGGAGGAAACGCCGCCCAGCCGGTCCTACTCCCCCTGACCAGCCAGAGGGGCTGGGACCCCCCGCCCTGGCGAGGCGCTGCTTTGACAGGGCTCCCGGCTGCGGGGCGACGGGCGATGGGGCCCCAGGGAGGGCCGCCCGCATCCCAGGCGCTGAGAGATGGGGGAGGGCTTGGGGTGAGCTGGGCCACAGGCGCGGAGAGCCCCACCCCCCACCCCGACTCCTAGGGAAGGGCAGAGGGTCGCCTGCGGCCCTGGGCACGGTCATCCCCTCCCCTCCTCGGGGCACTAGGGAGAGGGCCCGTCCGGTCCTGCCCCAGCCTGCAGGAGCCGCGGGAGCAGCTTGTCATCCCCGCAGGGTGGAGGGCGAACTGTTGACCTCAGTCTGGTGGAACTGGACGCCTTGGGCCCGGGGACAGGACACCTTGTCCAATCTAAGAGCCGCATTCCAGGCTTCCTCCAGGCAGGAGCACACCCCAGCCCAGGTTGCAGCGGAACTTAGGAATGGGGACGCCTGGCTGTGTCCCCAGTGGCTCTGGCCAGAAATCATCACCAGCCTGGCTGGGTAAAACCAGTAACAAATGCTAATCGTCTCCACTGTCAGCCTCGCCCAGCAGCTGGGGGTTATGAAGAGGGCTGGCGGCAGGAGGGGTTGAAGGTCAGCCCCCGGCAAACGGCCCATCATTTTCTCCCCTTCGCCTGCCTTACGGGGGGGGGGGGGCGGGGGGGGCGGGGGGGCAGCTTGTGAGGGAGCTGGACAAGGTGATCCCTGTGCTGTTCCCTAACTTTCAGGTACCGGGGTTTGTGGTGACAGAAAATGCATAGAACCCGAGAGGATCTGGGGTCTATTTTACGGAGTCCCCTGGAGGGGAAGGGGAGGTGTCCCCAAGCTTCCTGCGGCCCCGCCTGCCTCTGTGGGAGCCGGGACCCTGCGCCCGGTGCCCAGGCCGCGGAGGCTCCAGCCGAGGGAGGGCCGTGCGAGAGGGCTAGCGGGGGGCAAGGGGAGGGCGGAGGTGGGGGCTCACCCTTCCTCCTGAACTGCCCCATGATGAGTCTGGCCGCCTGCCTGGGCATCTCCCTCCTGCCTTTATTCTTCGGCGTTTGGGCGGCGCTTCATTTCCTACTTTGCCCAGGTTTCCCGAGGACCCCGGTGTGGGGGGCAGTTCCTGGTGGTGAAACACCAAGAGCCGAAATAGCGTCTGCCGGGAGGGGCCCCGGGGTGCCCGCCGCTAGCACGTCCGCAGGCTCGCCTCTGCCTTCCCGAGCGAAGCCCTTGAGAGCAAACAGGGAGAGATGACGGGGAGGTGAACAAAGATAGATGCCGGCAAGAGGGAGATTCAGAAAGAAAGGGGGGCGCAGGCTCCCCTCGCTCCGGCCCTTCCGCCCGCCCCGCTCCCCCTGCTCCAGCGAATCCTATGATCAGGGCGCCCTGACCGCCCGTGACCGCGGAACGGGGCGCTGGCCAGCCTGCGGGGCGCGCCTCATAAAAGCGGGTGCTTGGCTATCGCCCCAAAGGGGGCCGTGCAGTGGGAATTTCAGAGAGCCCAGGACCTGCGGCGTCTCAGCTTCAGTAGCACTCGAATGAAGGAAATAACATAAATGTTAAACCTGTGCCTGTGGGTCACCGCCGAGCCTATTTCATGCCTTTTTTTAATATTCAGGAAACATATTGAGCAAAATGCTGTTTGAAGTACGACTTAGTTTTTATGCATCTTAAAACCTTTTTTTAAAAAAATATATCTTGATTGATTTCAGAGAGAGGAAGGGAGGAGATAGAAACATCAATGATGAGAGAGTCATTGATCGAGCCCGCAACCCGGGCATGTGCCCTGACCGGGAATCGAACCCCGATCGCCTGGATCCCAGGTCGACGCTCACCCGCTGAGCCACGCCCGGCCGGGCTGCATCTTAGAACTTCTCACGGGCGGATTTTTGCCGCTCGCACTTGTTGGAAGAATCCAGCTTGCTCCCTAACTGCTTAAATGTTGTCAGACGTCTACTGGCCACTGAGAAACGCATCGGGATTATCAAGAGAGTCCCCCCGTTACCCGTGACTCAAACAGCTCTGGGAGCCCGGAGAGGAGGGCGGGCCTCAGCCCGGGGCCGCCGGTGTCCCCGCTCTGCGAGAAGGCAGCAGGCGGCGGGGAGGCCCGCGGCGTGTCAGAAAATAGCCTGTCGCCTGGGTTTCTAGGATGGTGGTGTGGTGTCTTTCGGGGATGCTGACACTGTCACCTCCGCTAGTCAGGAGCCCTAGGCTCTGCCAGGCCTCTCACCCAAGGATGCCCCACAGCACAGATATTCCGCCAGCATTGTCCTTTGGAGGGACCCCTGGGACATCAGCCCTCCTGAGACGGTGACAGATGCACCCAGCTTTTTGGACTCTGTCCCGGTGGCCCTAGAGGAACCCCGGGGTACGCTGTGATAGGGCGGGATGGGCGGACGCTCCTCTTCGGCCTCCTCTCTGGGTCTGTCCCGGGTGTCCGCCTCCACCCCAGGGTTTCGCGGCACTCCTTTCTAGTTCCGCCCCGGCCTGCGATCCCAGGTCACAGCTTCGGCTTCGTAGGATGTGTGACGGTGAGACACGCTGCTTATTTTCTTGGGAGGAATTTCTAAGAGCAAAAGCCAAACAGCCTTTGACGGACCACTGCGGGCTCTGGACCACCTGCCCTTTCGCAGCGCCTGTCGCCTTGCACGGCCGAGCCCGCCTGCCACCGTCTACCTGGAGCCTGGTAGGTAAGGAGCTGGTGTCTTGGCAGAGGCGTATGGAAAGCAGCCAGTGGCAGGCCAGCTTCTAAGTTTAAAAGCCAGGTCCTCCCGTCCCATGCACTCGGAGCATAGTTCTAGTGGGACTATGTTTCTGTTTTGTCAGTTAACGCGGTCAAACACTGGCAAGCTCATGCGGTTCACCCCCACATAGTGCGGTTCTCAGTGACTCGGGTCATGCCTGGGAGGAAGGCGGGCACAGTGGGCCTCCCTGGGTCTCTGGGTGCAGACGTCATCAGTGACTTTGGTTCTCCTCTGTGGGTTTCAAGGATAAGCTAAATGCCCACGACAAGCTGTAAAATTTTGTAATCAGAGAAGAAATACCAACGCTTGCCCCCCTACACACAAAAATAACCTGTTCCTAAAAGAAATAAGAACTGCTACATATGTGTGTGTGCGTGTGTATGAACTGCTTTATATATATATAAACATTTCCGTGTGAATTTTTCACATGTGCAGGAAAGTGGACAGAATAGCGTAATGGTCACCTGTAAATCTTGGTTTAACAATTGTCCATATTTTGCCATTTAAAAAATCTCTAATTTTTGCTGAGGTACTTGAAAGTCGGACGTTATATTTCCCACCGAATACTTTATCTGGGAAAGATGCAGACACTGGCCCAGCCAGCGTGGCTCGGGGGTTGAGCATCGGCCCTGGGACCAGGAGCCACAGCTGGATTCCCGGTCAGGGCACAGGCCCGGGTTGCAGGCTCGATGCCCACTGAGGGGCATGCAGGAGGCAGCCGACTGATGTTTCCCTCTCATCACTGGCGTTTCTCTCGCTCCCTCTCTCAAAATCAATAAAAACATTTTTTTTTAAAAAAGATGCAGACACTTTAGTTATCGCACCCAATAAAATTAACAGTCACATCTGTACATTAAATTCTCACATAGCTGTTGGGCCACATTTCTGTAATTTCTGGCGTGTTTAACCACCACAACATGATATAATTGAAGTTCCCTTCTTGTTTTTCGGCAATTTTGAAGGCACCTGGTAAAAGTGGGAGGGAGGGGGGGCAGGCGCTTGTCTCTGGCTTTGCTCAGCGTGAGCCGGCTCTTTAATTCCATTTAGCAGAATGCAGTTCACAGAACACTGAGCAGGGAGGTCGCATCTCTGTGGTGGCTGCCGGCGAAACCCAGGCAGCCTGCTGCTCGGTGCTGGGCCGGCTCAGCTTCTGCATATAAACACATTCGTTTCAAATGCTGTGTCCTTTGGGACTTAGCAGACAATGAGTGGCCGAGACAGGATTGGGGGCCACGTGTTGACACATTGACCAGGAGGTGTGGATTCTTTCGTGGAATAAATACGCCCGGTGTTCATTTGGAGCAGACGTTAAGTAGGGGTTGGGAACCCAGGCTACGAAAGCAGCTTGGCTGGGGTCAAATCCCAGGGCTTTGATTGAATGGTTTAGCGGCTGTGTAGCCCCGGGCTATCTCTAACCCTGTCTTCACCCCCATCTCTAACATTTCTGGAGGGGTGGTAATAGAAATAAAATTATTTTATGAGCATCAAATGAGATGATCGCAGCCCAGTGCTTAGCATGGTAGGAAGGACTCTTAAATGTTGCCTGTTTCTGGAGGTAGGATTAGGAGAAACTGGGTCTAAGAGACAGTGTTGTGAAAGGCAGTCAGATGTGAGCAGAGCAAGGACAATGGGCCAGGTACAGAAGGTCACCAGGGCAGAAAGCCCAGGTGCCTAGCACAGGACAATTGTAGGGTGGGACCTCGTCCCAGGGTGACTTTTCCTCCCCTAGCATATCGCTGGTCACGGGTTTGGACCCCCTGATCTTTCCTTCCTAGAGATAACATCTAGGCCTCAGCTGTATTTCAGCTCCAGGCCCAGAAAAGCAGCGAAACCAGACAAGCGACACCGAGGCTGCCCTCAGGACCAGATGCACTGACAAATGACCCCCGATCCTGTGTCCGAGGCCCCCTTTTCCCTGACTTCCCAGAGCGCCAGAGCCGCCCCGCCTCGGCTCTCCCGTTGGTGCCCCTCTGTCGGGCCCACCCTTGTTCCACTGTCCCGAGTGTGCATTTGCTGCGGCCGATAAATTCTTGCCGGCTTTGCTGCGTTTGTCTCTTGATTGAAATCTTTCCTTCAGGAAGACAAGAGCCAAGGGCCCGTCGTCTCGCCGGGAGCGGTATGATTTCACTTCTTAGTCAGCCTGATGTAATTTCTTAGGCGTTCGCCTAGCGCGTTTTCCCAGAGGATGCTGCAGATTTCTACGGCGTGATCTGACCCAGGCCCTCGGGCTTCCAACATTCTCAGAACTGAAGAGCCACGTGGGCAGGCCGATCGCTGCAAGATGCGATCGCGGCCCCAGACGCTGCCGGTCAGCGGAGACGGCGCCGTGGGCGGGATTCTCCCGGGAAGCGACGCTGTGGCTCGAGCTGTGGCTTCGTTACCGCGGTGGATGAGCGTCCCCCACTCGGGGGGCATCTCGCCGAGATGGCTCGTTTCGCAGGCGAAACAATTCCAACCAGCAGGCGAACATTTGCGGGACATTTTAAGGCTTCGGTGACTGATTTCATAATGACGGAATAGAGCATTAATAATGTTGAGATCAAAACAACATATGGAGGCCACATCGAGAATGGGCCCCTTTCCTGCCGTCGTTCACCGTTTTCCCATTTCGTGCTTAACGTTCGCGGTTCCCGCCACGATCTGACGCTCACGGGGAGCTCACGATTTAGCGCCCACCTGTGGGAACAAAATGCAATAAGATGCACAGGTGTTCACTGGGAAGCTCATCTACGAATAGGTGTCTTTCCACGTATGTGCCAGCAGGGCACAGAGCCAAGCTCTTTCCAGAGAGGGACTGCGCAGCGAGGGGGGAAATAACCCCAGTTCCCTCCTGCGTGGGCGTCTATCAGGGTAAATTCACTCCTAGGCACAGGACCCCTAGGACAGCCTCTCCCTGAGCTGAGCGCAGGTGACGAGAGCTAGCAGCAGAGGGACAGCGGCTGCCAGGGGGCACAGGGGCCACAGAGGCAGCTGGAGGGGTTTTTGTGCTCAGTCCCCCTGGGGTGTGTTTTCAAATCGCCGATTCCTGGTGACGCAGTTGTGCTGTTTACTACATTTTCCTTAAAGTTCAAGGGTCTGTTAGACAAGCTCCCGGGGACCCGACAATTACAAATAAAAAAGAGCCTCCGATTCCCAGAGGAATCCGTTAGCAAAGGAACCTTTGGAAAGCCCCCCTCCTGAAAACGCCCCGCGCAGGGAACTCGGGGGAAATTCACTCTGAAGTCCTAGCGGCCCTTTGCAGCAGCTGGGCGGCAGTTTCCCACAGGAAAGCAGCCGGCAGCCGCCTCTCCTCGAGGATGGTAGAGGGTGGCGACGTGGCCCGTGGCCCGTGGCCCGTGGCCCGCGGCACCTTTCGGTGGCCTAGGGGCCGTCTGTGAGGCTGCAGGGGCTCCGGGAGGCTCTGCTGGGGGCAGGGAGCCCTCTGAATGTCCCAGCCGCCCGGCAGGCCGGAGAAGCGCAGGGCGGGCTGGCAACGGGGATCCCCACACAGGAGGGAGCGCGAGCACGGTAGGGAGCAGGCGGACCCACTGGGAGAGGAAGCGGGGGCGGCTGCGCTGTTCTGGAGCCCAGAGGAGTCGGGGCCCTGCGTTTGTCCTCGGCGGCGGAGCCTTCAGCGGGCGGAGGGTGACAGGCGCCGGCCCCCCCTCCAGGGTGGTCAGGCAGAGGCCCCGGGAGGCTCCCGCGGTGCTGGAGGGGGGCGGGCGCCCGGCAGGTCTGAGGTGAGGGCATTGGGGCGCGGGCTCCTTCCTGAGGAGAGTGCTGGACCTGTGTGCCAGCTGTGCAGCAGCCGGAGGGACCGCTTCTTCCCCTGTCCCCTGGGCAAGGGGCAAAGGAGCCGGCGGGCAAAGCTCCTCGTGGGGGGGGAGGCACGGGCTCGGGCGTGTCCCCATGTCAGGGAAGGGGGAGGGCAGTGGGGAAGCTGTGCGGAGCCCGGGGCAGAGATGTCCGGGGCAGGGGGCATGCGGGGCATTTTGGGGATCAGCAGAAGCTGCAGCAGGAGGATGACAGCGTGGGAGGCAGTTTCCACGAGTCGTAGGGATCCCCCTGCCCCGGGCCTTGGCCTGGCCAGTGACGCAGAGAGGGTCCAGTTGGAGCATTTCCGTGTGTGTCCCTCCCAACACGCAGCGGGCTCCGCAGCGACGACTGCCTTCTCCTCCCCCGGCCCCCGCCCCCGTCTCCCCGCCTCAACTTACCTCCCTCAGAGAGAAAACCCCAGTCTTTGATTTATCCCCACCGGGGACCCTGGGGGCAAACAGATCTGAGGGTCTGAGAAGAGTGGGCTGAGACCTCCAGACAGGCGGGGCTGGGCTCCGGCTCAGCCGCCGACCACACCACCAGCCCTGCGCCTTGGGTGGCGGACACCTAACGCTTCTCGGCGTCAAAGCCCACTGTTTTGTTTTTTTTTGTGTTTTTTTTTAAATATATTTTTATTGATTTCAGAGCGAGGAAAGGAGAGGGAGAGAGAGAGATAGAAACATCAACGATGAGAGAGTCATTGATTGAGCCCGAAACTCGGGCATGTGCCCTGACCGGGAATCGAACCCTGATCGCCTGGATCCTAGGTCGACACTCAACCGCTGAGCCATGCCTGGCCGGGCAAAGCCCGCTGTTGTGTGAATCTGAGTGAGTGCCTGTGACCTCCCGGGAATGTGGGGACACAGAAAAGGTGCTGAGTAATGTGCCCCCCCCCCCCAGGGTCAGCCAGCTGCTGGGGCATCCCGGCCTCAGCTGGAAACTGGCCCCTGGTCTCTTTGAAGTCCCCTGATAACCATCGTGTTTATCTCCTGCTTTCAAAGCTCTGCTGCTTCCAGGGATGTCTCCTTCCAACCCCGCAGGCTGGAGGCCTGGAATCCCGGCCCCTCCCGCGCCCGGTGCCTCGGGCAGAGCTGGCGTTCTTTCAGGGAAGCTCCTGTTCTAGTAAAAACCTCATCGGCGCTGCCAGGGAGCGCCCAACAAAACGGGGATTTAAAAACTGAGACTCTGTATCACTGTGTTGCTAGGGCTGGTGGGTAAATACAAGGACTCAACCCACACACTCTCAGATGTGTTCTAAACAGTAACATTGTCCTTTCCAATTAAGGCCCATCAGCTTCCTTACAGTTGGTTCAGCTCCTCTGTCTGCACGTTCTGTGCACAGCTCCTGCGGACGCCAACGAGAGAGACGAATC
Organism: Miniopterus natalensis; assembly: GCF_054644295.1. Classification (NCBI taxonomy): domain Eukaryota; kingdom Metazoa; phylum Chordata; class Mammalia; order Chiroptera; family Miniopteridae; genus Miniopterus; species Miniopterus natalensis. The sequence goes on along the minus strand of NC_142088.1, from coordinate 3,099,603 downwards.
CTGCTTAGGCCACATGAGAAATCCACGCTCTGCAAACCGTAGTTATTTCCTCAAAACATCAAAACGCATCCTAAAAATGACTGTCACCTATGACAAATGCGTAGGACTTAATCACCGGACTGAATGAAAACAAAGAAGAGATGGCTCTCTCCCCTTGCTGAGCCAGCTTCCCAGTGAGCCCAAAAGGCTCAGCAAGGGCCGGCTGTCCTGAATCCCTCGCTGGGATTGCCAGGTTAGCAGGGCACCCCCCCCCCCCGCCTTTGTGTTATATTTCAAATAGATTTCGCCCCTACCTGAATCAGGTTTTCAAAGGAAAGCTTGGGGCCAAGATGAAAATGTGAATAATTGTTATCATGTGCGGGGCGGCAAAATCACCGATGCAAACACCACACTCAACCCCAGGGCAACCTGGGCTCAGGTCAGCACCCATGAGCTGCATCTTCATGGTGTGGAAGGGGTGGTCTCTTAGAAAGTTTAAGGCATGTCCACGCAGATTTTCCAGAGATGTCCCAGATCTCCCTGTCTTCCTAAGGGAGTGTGCTTGGCATCGGGAACGGCTCCCCGTGTGTCTGAGCAAAGCCACTGCCCGGCTCTGCAGTCTCCGGCCTCAGTTTCCCTTTGGAGGCTTGGACTAGCTAATCCCTAAGGCATTACAGCTCTAAGGTGCAGAAATTCCCCAAGGTCCCCCAACGTGACTGCTGATCGAGGCGTCTGGGAGCTTTCAAAGAAGACATTTCTGCACGTGGCACCAGGCGATTGGATTTGGGTCTCTGGGCGGAGGGCCAAGGGACTGTTTGAGTGACGGCCCTGGGTGCTGCTGGCCTCCCAGGGTTTGGATGCCAGGCCTTCTGCAGCGGGACCCCTGACTGCTCTGGTTTTAACGGATGGATGGCCATTGGCAAAGCCAAGAGGAGGCCTGTTCAGCGGCGACAATACGCGAGGCTCTATTACGCAACGGGTTCTGTCTGCAGGAGGTGCCCGCAGCCCTCGGCTGACTCATTTTCATTGCGATGGTCCCTGAACAAGGCCGAGGAGAGATTTTTCCATTGTCACCATATTTGGGGGGAGGGCAGGGTGGAGGTAGATAAATTCAATTCCTTGTATATCCCCAGTAAGGATACAGGCAGAGAGGAAACCCTGCCGGATAGAAATGGTAACGGAAAGCTCCTTTCTCTGAGGTGAGGGAAGGAGGTGGGTGGAGGAGGGGCACATCCCACAAAGCCGGAGGGAGAGTCAGCTAGGAAAGTCTGAAGGGAGCAGATCTTAGCCTGGAAGGGAGGCAGCCCAAAGCCCAGACAGAGGCCGAGCACTCACTGGCTGTGACGCCCTCTGAATTGCCAACTTACTGTCGCGTAGTTAGATCTCATGCCAAGTCCAGGGGTGACCTCCTGCAGGCCTCTCCAGCATCAGGTGCTGATGGGACCAGTTTGGAGAGAGACACCTGAGATGGGGCCACCGTGGGTAACACTGAACTGAACAGGGCTGCCCCGGGGTGTCCACAGGTGGCCAGAGACACCCCCCAACACCGCAGGTCAAAACCTCTGTGAATAAAGATAGATGGAGACTAACGTGGCCTAGCCCTTCCTCGAGATCTTCGGTCTCGGAGAAATAATGCAGGCAACAGGCCCAGATGGGAGGCGATTGGCACCGTCTCTGGACTAATTAGTCCTGTACGTTGGACCCCAGTCAGATGGAAGGCTGCCCACAAGCCCCACCAATCCCGGCAGCTAATGTGATAAATGGCTTAAACGGGTCTCCACACGTGCTGACAGGAAGGGCCAGCTCGCTCCATTCCTGCCCACTTGTCCCTGGCACGATTTAATTCAGGCCCACAATGAAAGAAAGAAACCAGCCAAGGACTCACAAAGCTCTGGGCTTTGCAAGAACGTAACTTCGGAGTTGAAACATGATTGCTTTCTGCACCCCATTGAAACACTGTGTCTGCAGTTGAGCTGTCGTCTGTCGCTGACGGCCTCAGGTGTGCAGGGCCTCGGGTGATGAACTTCCCGAGAGCCTTCCAAGCGACCGGCCACAGGGGACGCACGAGTGAGCCCAGAGAGGAGGCGGGAGCCGGGGGGGGGGGGGGGGTTGTAAACTGGGTGGGGGTCAGATTGGGTCGGCTGTGTAGACCCATTGGAAAGGGTTAAGCAGAGGACTGTCGTGGTCTGATTCCAGAATTTCAAAAACTTGCTGAAGTGTGGAGACCAGGAGGGAAGAGCCAGTGAGGGAGGGAGCCCAGGCCCGGAGATGGGGAAACCGAGGCAGGGAGGCTTTTCGAGGGGGGAAGTCAGCCTGTGCTGCGGTGAGACCTATGGCGCCGCCGTTCCCGGAGTAAGACCAGCTCCGGGCGCCCACGGTTTGTGACGCGATGGTGCGCGGCACGAGGCCGCATCCACGTGCTCTCTGGAAGGACATACACCTGCCTCCTGTATTAATTTTACCTGCCACGTGGGGATTTGGAAATACAGGAAAAGTGCTCCGAATGGAATTATGGCCTTTAGAAGGTCACTCTAGAAAGTTGGAAAAGCCAAGTTGTCTCCCCCCACAGTTCACACTCACACGCTTTTAAATAGGTGTTGTTCTCATTACTCACATGTTCATAAGGCCTACATGGTGTGATTTACCTACGTGTAAGTTTGGAGAGGGTGCTATAAACAACATGAGTAGACAGAGAGGGACATACTCTCATGCCTCACGTGTGAATGTCACCCCTCGTGTAGATGTCAAGTGACTGCGCTTGGGCCACTCCTGCGCCGTGGGCAGATACGGCCTCCGGCGGCCTCGCGGGCAGAGCGCTGCTCTCACTGGGAGTGTTTTTCTTGCCAATCTGCCCGGCCTTAGCTTTTAGACAACTGGTAAACCCAGCGGGGGACTTACTCAGGTTTTCACATCCAGACCTTAGCATCGACTACAGCGATGCTCGCACAGCCGACATCCTCATGGGTTACAGGGCCCTTAACCCCTGTCCCCGCCGGCCCTGCCTCCCCGCAGCACCGACAGCCAAGGGAAGCCCGTGGGTGTCTGTTTATATCGGGTGAACCAAAGCGGCAAGATTGTTTCCTCTTAAATGAAAGAGCAAATGAGAAGGCGAGATCATTAGGAGCTCGGGTACTGGAAACGAACACTGGAAAGTAAACTTTGGACGCTTTTCCTCTGTGGAAAATGGTCACGTCTCCCGCGAGCATTAAGAAATGTGTTAGCGCCGGCTTGGCCTTCCACCCGTCACCATGCTCCTGGCCACAGAAACCGCTCCCAGGGGCCTGGCTACGCCATGTGCGTGTGTGTGTGTGTGTGTGAGCTCCATAGAAAGCCAGCCAGTGTCCAGGGCTACCTAAGGGCACTGTTCACTACACATCAAGAAACATGACCAAGAATTTGACCAAGCAGAGCCTACAGTGTCCACAGTAAACCTTTTGTGGACAGAACAGCTTTACATACGAGACGGCCCATTGCAAGGTCATTTATAATGAAGAAAACAGAACCAGGGGAACAGCTGAACCTCCCATGGCATAGCTATATATTGGAACAGCATGCAGACAGGTGATTTTATAGATTATTTAGGTTGTGGGACAACAATCTCATATATATGTATGTTATATATATATATATAGTTAGAGAGATTTATATAGATAAATATGTATATTTAGAGAGATTTATTTTCGAGAATTGGCTCATGTGATTGTGGGGCTGGTTAGTCGAATATCTGCAGCAGGCTAGCAGGCTGGAGAGGAGGGAAGAGTTGATGAGGCAGCACGGATCCCTTCTTCCCCGGGGACATCGGTCTTTTGCTCTTAAGCCTTCAACTGATTAGATGCGGCCCACCCCAGGCACGGTGGGCGGCAGGTGTGGCGGGTAAGGGCGGACAGGCCTCGGTGCTCCGTCCAGGCCCCGACCACCCCACACCTGCGCCTGGAGGTGACCTTACGTAACGATTCAGCAGAACGCAGCTGCGCATGCGGCCTCGGCGCCCCGCCCCTGTGGTCTGTGGTATGTGCCCAGCGCTGCGCGGAGTAGAGGGAGGGAGCCTCTTTTCCACGTTGGCGCCGCGGGCTGTCCTGCCTCTGAGACACCCCTTGCAGCCTCCCTCCCTCCACAGTAGGTAACCTGCTTCACTCAAAGTCTGCTGGTTTTTTTTTTTTAATTTTTATTTACTGATAGAGATTTGTTCTGCTTATTTATGCGTTGGTTGGTTGTTTCCTGTATGTTCCCTGACCAGGAATTGAAGCCAAAATCTTGGAGTATTAGATGCTCTAACCTTCTGAGCTACCCAGCCGGGGCAAAGTTTGCCGATGTAAATGTTAATTCCATCTAAAAAATACCTTCACAGCAACACCTAGACTAGTGTTTGACCAAACATCTGGACACCACAGCCCCACCACACTGACACACACGACCAACCATCACAGAGAGAAATGCTCTGTCACACCAAAGGGGGCGGGGGCCTCTAGAAGCCTGGCCCCAAACCAGGGAGAAAGCAGGGGTCACGGGCTGAGGGCAAGGCCTAGCAGTAGCAACAGCCTCCTCGCTGTTAACCTCAGAACTCCACGCCTACGGGCCCCGTTAAACTATTTTTTATTAACTGCAAAACGAGTATGACTTTAGCCTGCTTGCAGTACAGAGTCTGCAAGGAGATCATTTTAACTTTGTTTCCTTAGGAAGCGGCATCTGAGTTGATGGGAACATAACCTCAGAATAAGTGCACTCTTTAGCTGAGGAGGACACATGCCAAGGAAGGCTCAGCACGGAGCCCGAGGGGTCCCGGGCTACCCTGTAAGGGGCACGTGTGTGATTTCACAGGAGCGACGCGTCCAGCACTTTCTGACTGTTTCCTGAGCGGCCCACGAGCTCCTCTCCCTTTGGGGATGCTTGAGGAGCGATAATTGCCTTGCCTGGCATTAGCGTTGGCCACGTGAGCTCTCAACTGGCTTTCACAAGTGCTGTTTCACTCTGCTTTTTACACCATCACCCCAGGAACGCTCACACCAGGTGGCCCCGAGTAGGAAAGGCTTAGCTGGAAAGCATTATACCGGCAGGATGAGTTTCACTGCCAATCGGAGCAGCCCCCAGCTCGAAATGGCTTCAGCAAGAGGGACGTGAATGTTTCTCCTAACCTGAGGTCCAGGCCTGGAGTGGGCCAGAGGCTCCAGCAACACTAGTCCCCCCGTTGGGCAGCCTGAGCAGCCCCGGTAATAAAGCTCTGCCAGCAGGGATACGACCCACGGGATGATGACCGAGGGACCCTCTCAGGTCTTCTGGGGCAAGTGGGAACCTGAGGCACTTGGACCTACCAGTCATTAGTGGCCAAGAGCAGGGAATGTGCTGGAGGAGAGCAGTAAGCTGGGGCATGAGGTAGAGAAATCAGACGATATTTAGTGGAAGGAGGGCAGACGGGAGCGCCGAGGAATCAAAATGCAAGTGTACCCCAGAAGCAAGCAGGCCCAGCGGGCTGTGCACCAAGAGGTCACAGGTTCGATTCCCCATCAGGGCACATGCCGGGGTTTCGGGCTCGGTCCCCAGCAGGGGGCGTGCAGGAGGCAGCCCATAGGTCTCATCCATGTTTCTCTCTCTCTCCCTATGTCTTCCTCTCTCTCAAATCAACACTAACATATTTTTTAAAAAAAAAACACACAAAAAACCAGGAGCAAGCAGGAGACATGATTTGAATGGCGTTCCAGGATCACTGGATTATAAGGGCCACTTTTAAACCCACGCGTCAACCGGTAAATGCGAGGACTTCAACGGGGCGCAGCCCCTGTGGGAGCGCTTGCTCTGTTTCCCTTCTCCCTCTCCACCTGCAGACACCTGTAAGGGACACGAGCTGGGTACCATTAGCTACGTCCACCTACGCCCTGCTGGCTCTAGTCTTTGAGATCAGGTAGGGCCCAGCCCACACGCCAGCCCATGGTCTCGACACCAAAGTGCAAACATGCCAACCGCTTCCACTAGTGTTTGTGGGATGGATGAGCAAGTTAATGATATAGTTCCCTGAGCTTCGGCAGGGCGTGATTTTCATGTTATCATGACTCGTAAAGTATAAGGCCCATTATGTTGGAAGGAAAGATTCTTGTTATTTATGCACAGGACACGCAGCTTCCCCAAGCTCCAGCAGAGCATGGTTTCCTGTGGTCGTGGCCAAGGCCACACCCGTTCATGGACGTGGACCTTGGCAGGGAAGAGGGGTCGTGTGCGGGGGTTGTACCTGTGTGTGCACTTGCGAACTCCTTTTGAACCTGAGCTCAGGAATTCTGCAACCTGCCCCTCTTAGCCTGTCACGGCTTGTGAAGGGGCGATGGTGCAGAAGGGATTTCTGGCTTGTAATTGTCCCTCTTCATTCATTTAAAGAGTTTTGTGCACAGCTGAGCCCTCCTCTACTTATTCAAATTCAAATTTCCGAGAAGTATAAAGATGGTTGAACGGTGGCAAGAGATTTAGAAACCGCAAAAGCATTTAGAAACCCTAGGAAAAAAGCTGACAAGTCATTGTGGTGGAAATGAAGGTTTATGTTGATGAAGTTGGCAGAGATCCCGGGTGAGAGATGGGAAGAAAGGTGACCAGGGGGCTCCTCCCGCAGAAGAGCTGAGAGCCATTCTCAGCTTAACTGCTCCGCTGGAGAGCACAGTCTAGGACAAAATGTCAACATGTCAAATAATTACAACTGTCTGTCTGTGGTTGACTGAACAATGGCCATATCCTAATTCCACATCTCAGTCCCGGGAGCCTGCCAATGTGCTGTATCACCGAATAAGGGGAACTGAAGTTGCACATGGAATTAAGGTTGCTAATCAGTTGATGTTGAAACACGGAGATGACCTTGGATTATCCAAGGACATGTGCCCAGTGTAATCTCAAGGGCCCTTCAGCGTGGAAGAGGGAGGCAGAAACCAGGTACAGACATTTAGCGTTGCACCTCTCCTTACATCATTTAAACAAACAAAAATAAAGTGTTGTCCCGGCAGAAGGGTGGGTGCCAAGTCCGTGTGAAATGAGACCCTTCAAAATTAGGAGGTGGGTCCCACTCTGAAGGCAGACACGAGCAACCTGAGCTACCAAACAAGTCCACTCTGCACGAATTCCAGAGTCCAGGACTCTAGAAGTGCCTGGCGCTGACCCCCTTCCCCTCAGTGCCCTGGGATGCTGGGGCCACAGGCCCTGTCGTAATGGGAAGAGAAAGTTTCCCCTTTCAGGGGAGTGGGTTACTGGGACGGTGGGATGGTGGGTGAGGCTCAGGTTGCTCTTGGCCCATGTCTCCCTGGGGATGGAGGGCAGGGTGACAGGAAAGCCATCTGAGGTCCCAGATGAGTGCACAGGGCAGCCAGGACAGCCTGTGGAGCAGGCCCTGGTCACCAGAGCTCGAGGGAATTTTGGGGACTCAAGACCTTGGCCCCATGCCTGGGGCATGACCCATACACAGCAGGTGTAGTGAAGGGCTGACCTGCTGACTGAGGGTTCCCTTTAAATCAAGGGTCCAGGTCAGTCCCCAGCGCCCATCCCCCTTGGGCCATGACACCCTGGGGTTGAGTTTCCAGAACTCGGCTCTTCCTCTGGAGTCCTCCCAGGCTCCTCCCTGGCCTCTAAAACCTCCACCTCAAGATAAGACGGGGCTTGGGTGACCCACTTGTCGCCAGGGTAGGGGGAAGGCCACGCGGAGGCAGGTCCTGTGGATCTCCTCCGTTAGGCAGGAAGTTCACAAGAGGTTCCGTCTCCCTCGACGACGTGACCATGAGCACAGAAAGGGGTTAGGACGCTGAGGGCAGGGGCGAACCTCGCGCCCCTCTCCCTGGCTCTGCAACGCTCGCCTCACCCACGGGTGTGGGTGCCACCCGGCTTCTCACCTTTCTGGAGTGGAGCGGTCCCCACACCCAGAGAACCCACTTCCCGAGGAAGTGCTCTGGGGGTGGGTGAGGGAGGGCAGGGCCCCGAAGGCGGGAGGCACCCCCTCTGGGGCGTCTCTTCCTCAGTCAGAAACCTGCCTTTGAACGTGGCTCTGAAGCTGCTGGGAAAAGAGAAAACGACAGCAATTTCAAAGATAAAGAGACACATCGTGAATGGACCACACACTCCCCCCCTCCCCCCTTGGAGGGTCTCCTTGTCTATTTAAAATGAGTCACACAGTAAATGGAGAAAGGAAGACCTTGGTTTTTCTCTGGGACTGACGCTGTCACCTGTTCCGATTCGGCAGCTGTGACAGGGCCCTGGCAGGACACCACGGGGGAAATGTGAGTGTCTCTCCTACTCCCAGAAGAGATGGGGGTGCAGAATCCAAGCAAGGACTCTGGGCTCCGGAGCTCGCCTGCCATTTGGGGTCCTGGGGCTGGTGAAGGGGCGCATCCACCCCTGTGGGAAGCCGTCTTCACCCCACACACAGGCCCTGCACCCCTTGCCCACCCGAGAACATTAAAGTGAGTGGCCCTGGCTGCTGTGGCGCAGTCGGTTGAGCATCTCCTGCACCGAGAGGTCGCCTGGCTCTCTGCACCCCTGGGTGGTGCCCCCGATGACGTTCTCCTCTGAACAGCGCGACTAAGAACATTCTAGCTGAGGGAACATGACCTCAGAGAGCAAGAAGCAGGAGTAGTTTGGGAGCTCCCGGCCTGAGTAACCTCGGACCCCCAGGGTGCCGCTGCAGGAGGTCAGGGGAGGGGAGAGCGGCGTCCACGTCGGATCTGCCCACGCGGAGGCTGGGGAAGGGCCCCAAACGTGCTGCTGAGCCACCACAGGTCCAGGCCCTGCTCCCGGCTCAGATCCTGCTCTTTTAGGGCCATGAGCAGCTTCCTTCATCGTCTCCCACCGCGAGGACGGTGGCCGTGTGTGGTCTGTACTGTTTGCTCAGCCCCTTAGAACATGGCCCGGGCCTCGGGCTCCGCTGGCCCGGCCCTGCTCCCTGCGCAGGGTGGGTAGGTGTTCCTTGGTCATGTGGTGGCTCTTTGCAGGTGGAAGCAGGTCAGGGAAAAATAACCTGGTCCCACCGAGAAACCCTCGGTAGCTTTCCCGCAGCGGCCTCTCCGCCCAGGGCTCACCTTCCTAACTGACCGCGCACCGCTGGGGTCTTACGCATCCATTCGAAACCGAGTGTCCAAACGCCACTCCCTCAGGGGTTCTCTTTAGAACAAAGACAATTTTTCTCTGTTCCTGACCCCCCCCCCCTTTGTGAGCCGAGGCTCCTCTGGCAGCTCCTTCCGCACCCTGAATGGAAATTGCTCTATTAATGTGCGTGAGTGTGTGTGTGTGTCCACGCGGCGCAGGGCACCTGCTTTTCTGGGACAGCTGCCATCTGGAACCAGGCGACTTCCTCAGTGCGTCTTTCTGGACAAAGGAGAGGAGAGCTGGACGGAGCCGGCATCCTCTCCCGCATCCTCCGGCTGCGCGCAGGCCCGATTAGGATGTCCCGTCCTGCTCGGCTGGCTGACTCGCCGCTGGGAGCGGGGCACGCGTGGGTCCACCCCAGCTTCCTGCTCAGCCAGCCAGACACCTGGGCCAGGCACAGCGACAATTCCCAGTGGCTGTCCCCTTCTCGGTGTGTCTGGGGCTGGCTCCTCTCTGGGCAGCTCAGTGGCCACAGTGCGTCCAGAGCGCACACAGCCAGGAGCAGAAGGGTCCCCTCTGGAGCCCTCAGGGACCGGAAAGGAAGCTGGAGCGCCAATCCCAGCAGCCAAGGTCACCTCCCACGTCTCTGTGGCCCGCAGTGGCCTCGGCCCCTCCCTGGACAGCGGCTGCAGGAGTGGAGGTGTTTCTTGAGATGGGGACAGGAGCTAGACGGTGTGAGACCGTCACCAGTGCTCACGTGGGGAAGACTTTTACTTATTACAACACTTTTTTCTGCTATGAATAGGTAACATGTTTAAAATAGAAAAGTAAAATTTTAAACAACCCATGATGAAGGACAGAAGTTTCAAAATTTAGATTTAACCCAGACCCTGTCTTTCCACGAGGGGCTGGTTTAGGGAGAGGAGAAGCACCGACTTCGGGGGGGGGGAAACGAGGGCGGAGGCAGAGCCCGCACCTGCTGGGGGTCGGCCCGGCCGGGGGCAGGGGCCAGGTGGCTCCAGTGGGTGCCGTGGAAGTAGAGCTGTGGGGACAAGCCCACCTGCAGCGCCGGGG